>NC_025997.2:84114806-84180213 GCF_000442705.2 Elaeis guineensis
ATCAACTAGTTATCCAGGTAAGTATAAGAGGTGGGAGGTTCACTCATCGTTGCCTTTCTAGACACCAAATGAGTTGGCCAGGTACTGGAAAACTCAGGTACACTTCTAATTTCTCTTATTATTATTTTTAGTTAATTATTTTTCTTTTTAGATCTAATCATTTGAATTTACTTAATTTAAAAAAAATAAAAAATAAAAAAAATAAAATAAAACAAAAGACATTTCATAATCGTGAAGAAAATATCAAAAAAAAAATTCTAAATTAAATCTTTTACATTCTTGATCATCTGTTTATTTGCATTTGCATTTTCATAATTAATCTAAAGGCATCAACCCATTAACAAATAAGGTGAGGATTTCATTTCCCTTCCTTAGCCCAAAAACCATCTCCATCATATTGCATTACCTAGACCTTTAATCTTAAAATCAATTAGACGTCAACCTTAAGGAATTCGAGCTCAATAGGACAAGGAACCCTAAGAGTTCTACCAAGTTTGAGTTGTTTGATTAGTTGGTGTCTAGGCAAGTCCCTGAGGGTGGTTTGTTAAATTGGTTCAGTTGCTGGCTTGGCCAACTCATTTGGTGTCTAGAAAGGCAACGATGAGTGAACCTCCCACCTCTTATACTTACCTGGCTAACTAGTTGATCAATCTCCACTTGGAAGGCTTGAAGGGTCATCTTAAGAACAGTTAGGAGCTGTCTAGATTTAGGTTAACCCTAGGATAGATTGAGTTTAATTTATTGTTCACTTGTTTGAAAAATAAAAAAAAAATTATTAAAATTTAAATTAATTTGGTTTCTTTAGATTTAGGACTCCTTAGGATCTTTTCTTTAGAACTTTTTCTCTTTTCTTTCTTTTTCTTATACATAAAAATTTTATAAAAAAAAAAATTGTATAAACATCGAGAATCGTACACCTCGTGTGTGGAGAAGAGTGTCGGGTCATCTAGTTAGAATTGAGTCAATTCCTATTGTTCCAATGGCTGAACCAATCCAACCCATGACCCTTAAGGATTTGTGTTATCCAGTTGGCTCCATCCAACCATCTTGTATCAGGTTGCCACAACCCATAGCTAACAATTTTGAAATCAAACCTCAAATCATAAAATATGCTTCCAAAATTCACAGGATTAGAGGATGCTTATATATTTATTAGAGAATTTGAGGAGGTATGTGCAACCATGAAACTGCAATTAACAGAGATGAGGTCAAACTTTGAAATCAACTTTGCCCTTAAGGATAATGCTAAGAAGTGGCTTTATAGTCTGCCAAACCATTCTGTCACTACCTGAGAAGGGCTTTGTGAGAATATTTTTGAAAAAGTATTTCCCCCATCATAAAACAGCTAGGATTAGGAATGAAATAAATCAATTTTACCCAACTAGCTGGTGAATCATTTTGGAAGTACTTTGATCGTTTCAAGAATCTTTTGACCCAATGCCCACACCATGGAATAGAAACTTGAAGACTATGCCAGATCATCTATGAGGGGTTAGATTCAAACTCAAGAACCATGCTAGAGTCCATGTGCCAAGGCCAATTTATGGACAAAGAAACTACTGAAGCTTGGTAATTCTTAGAAGACCTAGCCAAGAAAAATTTACAGTGGGAAACAACTAGAGAACCTGATAAAGCTACACCTTTAAGAGGAGGAATGCATCAAATTCAACCAACTCTAGCATCAGAGGCCAAGATTGCAACCTTAACACGTAGATTGAAAGCCTTAGAATTACAGAGACCAGCCAATGTAAATCAAATATCTGCACCCATGTGTAAAGGGTGCAATGCACCAGACCATGTCTTAGAAGAATGTTCCTACTCGAATGAGTATTGTTGGTGCAAAAATCCGCCTGCGCCGGAGAAGCTGGAGTTGAGGAAGCCGCGGTCGCCGTCGGGACTGCAAGAGAAGTCTAAACCAGAGGTGGGGTTGCTCCGGCAAGACCCTCCGACGCTCAAGTCAGTTCTCTGCCTCAACAAGAATGGAGTGCTCGAATGGAGAGTTTAGCAGAGTTTTGAGATAAGGCAAAAGAGCTTAAAGAATAACGTATCTGAGTCCCCCTTTTAATAGGCGGGGGAGGCAACGGACTGATGGCGACGTTTGTAACCGCCTGGTAGTGGGCCGCCCATGGTCAGGGGAATTGATTGCAAAATATAATGGAGCAGATATGTGGGCATCACCTCGACCCGCCACGGGGAATCTGTTATGAGGGGTGGAGCAGCGTCCGTCGTCAGGAGAATCGCATGGTACCCATCGCAGGAGGTGGAGCAGGTTCGTGGCCGTCACTGTGGCCTGCCAGGGGATAGTGGAGATGTGCGGAGTCCGCCACAGGAAGTGGAGCAGGGCGGCTATGGCCACTGCGGCTTGTCAGGGAATGATGGTACTGCGCGGAGTTCGCCACAGGAAGTGGAGCAGGGTCGTGGCCATTTTGGGGGCCTGTCAGGGGGCGTGGATCTGTTGATTGAAGCTTGGTAACGGCCGGAGCCCGGTTTCTGTTGAGGTCCGGGTGAGGCCCTCCGGGCGGTAGGGGTCGTGAACGGAGCCCGGCTCCCGTAGGAGTCCAGGCGGAGCTACGCTGCAAACAAAGTTAAGGGTGAAATCCGGCTCTGATAGGAGTCCGGATTGAGCTTACCAGCAGTTGATACTGAGAGCGGAGCCCGGCTCCCGTGGGAGTCCGGGCGGAGCTGCACTTGCTGTCGACGGTGGAGCCCGGCTCCCGTAGGAGTCCGGGCGGAGCTGCACTTGCTGATGGCGGTGGAGCCCGGCTCCCATAGGAGTCCGGGCGGAGCTGCACTTGCTGATGGCGGTGGAGCCGGCTCCGTAGGAGTCCGGACGGAGCTGTACTTGCTGTCGGTGGTGGAGCCCGGCTCCCGTAGGAGTCCGGGCGGAGCTGCACTTGCTGTCGGCGGTAGAGCCCGGCTCCCGTAGGAGTCCGGGCGGAGCTGCACTTGCTGTCGGCGATGGAGCCCGGCTCCCGTAGGAGCCCGGGCGGAGCTGTACTTGCTGTCGGCGGTGGAGCCCGGCTCTCGTAGGAGTCCGGGCGAAGCTGCATTGCTGTCGGCGGTGGAGCCCGGCTCCCGTAGGAGTCCGGGCGGAGCTGCACTTGCTGATGGCGGTGGAGCCCGGCTCCCGTAGGAGTCCGGGTGGAGCTGCGCTGCAAACAAAGTTAAGGGTGAAATCAGGCTCTGATAGGAGTCTGGATTGAGCTTACCAGCAGTTGATACTGAGAGCGGAGCCCGGCTCCTATGGGAGTCCGGGCGGAGCTGCACTTGCTGTCGGCGGTGGAGCCCGGCTCCCGTAGGAGTCCGGGCGGAGCTGCACTTGCTGATGGCGGTGGAGCCCGGCTCTCGTAGGAGTCCGGGCGGAGCTGCACTTGCTGATGGCGGTGGAGCCCGGCTCCGTAGGAGTCCGGGCGGAACAGCACTTGCTGTCGGCGGTGGAGCCTGGCTCCTGTAGGAGTCCAGGCGGAGCTGCACTTGCTGATGACGGTGGAGCCCGGCTCCCGTAGGAGTCCGGGCGGAGCTGCGCTGCAAACAAAGTTAAGGGTGGAAATCCGGCTCTGATAGGAGTCCGGATTGAGCTTACCAGCAGTTGATACTGAGAGCGGAGCCCGGCTCCCGTGGGAGTCCGGGCGGAGCTGCACTTGCTGTCGGCGGTGGAGCCCGGCTCCCGTAGGAGTCCGGGCGGAGCTGCACTTGCTGATGGCGGTGGAGCCCGGCTCCCGTAGGAGTCCGGGCGGAGCTGCACTTGCTGATGGCGGTGGAGCCCGACTCCCGTAGGAGTCCGGTCGGAGCTGCACTTGCTGTCGGCGGTGGAGCCCGGCTCCCGTAGGAGTCCGAGCGGAGCTGCACTTGCTGATGGCGGTGGAGCCCGGCTCCCGTAGGAGTCCGGGTGGAGCTGCGCTGCAAACAAAGTTAAGGGTGAAATCCGGCCTGATAGGAGTCCGGATTGAGCTTACCAGCAGTTGATACTGAGAGCGGAGCCCGGCTCCCGTGGGAGTCCGGGCGGAGCTGCACTTGCCTGTCGACGGTGGAGCCCGGCTCCCGTAGGAGTCCAGGCGGAGCTGCACCTGCTGATGGGCGGTGGAGCCCGGCTCCCCGTAGGAGTCCGGGCGGAGCTGCACTTGCTGTCGGGCGGTGGAGCCCGGCTCCGTAGGAGTCCGGGCGGAGCTGCACTTGCTGTCGGTGGTGGGAGCCCGGCTCCCGTAGGAGTCCGGGCGGAAGCTGCACTGCCTGATGGCGGTGGACCCGGCTCCCGTAGGAGTCCGGGCGGAGCTGCACTTGCTGTCGGCGGTGGAGCCCAGCTCCCGTTGGAGTCCGGGCGGAGCTGCACTGCTGTTGGACGGTGGAGCCCGGGCTCCCCGTAGGAGTCCGGGCGGAGCTGCACTTGCTGTCGGCGGTGGAGCCCGGCTCCCGTAGGAGTCCGGGCGGAGCTGCACTTGCTGATGGTGGTGGAGCCCGGCTCCCGTAGGAGTCCGGGCGGAGCTGCACTTGCTGTCGGCGGTGGAGCCCGGCTCCTCCGGGCGGAGCTGCACTTGCTGATGGCGGTGGAGCCCGGCCCGTAGGAGTCCGGGCGGATCTGCGCTGCAAACAAAGTTAAGGGTGAAATCCGGCTCTGATAGGAGTCCGGATTGAGCTTACCAGCGTTGATACTGAGAGCGGAGCCCGGCTCCCGTGGGAGTCCGGGCGGAGCTGTGCTGATGTCCATTGGAGCCCGAGCTCCCGTAGGAGTCCGGGCGAGCTGCACTTGCTGATGGCGGTGGAGCCCGGCTCCCGTAGGAAGTCCGGGCGGAGTCACCTGCAAACAAAGTTAAGGTGGAATCCGGCTCTGATAGGAGTCCGATTGAGTTACCGCCGTTGATACTGAGAGCGAGCCCGGCTCCCGTGGGAGTCGGGCGGAGCTTGTGCTGACGTCGACTTTGGAGCCCGGCTCCCGCGGTAGGGAGTCCGGGCGGAGCCTGCACTTGCTGATGGCCGGTGGAGCCCGGAGCTCGTAGCCGCTGATGGCGGTGGAGCCGGCTCCCGTAGGAGTCGGCGGATCTGCACTTGCTGATGGCGGTTCGCCGTGGGTTCCGGCTGTGGGTATTTTATACCCAACACCAGTCCCCCTACATCCGAGTTTTGAATTTCAAATGAAGGAAGTACATAGAAGTACAGTCAAAACCGTCCTTTCGAATCCCGCGCCCTGCCGCTCCCAGATATTTTGGCATTAAATGAGCGCATGCCGGAGTCTTTTCGAATTGGGGCGGTACGAGGGGACGCTTCGAAGACCCCGCAGGTACGCTGGCCTAGGTACGGCGCAATTATGACCCTGCCAACCGCCAGCCGCCTTCACCGTCTGCCACGGAGAGTGGGACACGTGTCGGATGCGGACTGGCCTGGGGGGATTCGAGATCATTATGGCGCCGGATCCCAGGGTCTATTTAAACCCGTCCTCCCCCCTTCAGGCGCCCCACTCCGTTTCTGATTTCTTGCTGGCGTCTGTCATCTCCCCGAGAGTCTGCTCTAGCAAACGCCCTCTCGAGCCGTAGGCGCCTTCCGTTTCTCGCTCCCCAGGCCCCCAGAGCAAGATAGGTTAGTGCCCACCTTCTTCTTCTTACCGCCTAGGGTCCTCTCCTCCTTTCACTTCTTTTGTGTCTTCTCCTGAGTTGACCTCTGGTGTCTCCCTCCCCTCTCGTCTTGCTTTTCTAGGGTCCTTTAGGTTCTCCCCCAAAGAAAAATATCTTCCGATTCTTCTGCCCCCGTAAGTTCTGGGAGTTCTTCTGCTTCAAACCCCCAGGCCCCTATCTCTGCGGACGAACCCGCGTTCGGGGCAGGGCCTCGCCCGGTTTTCACACCGGGCGCCATTCCTTGTTCGTCGACTTCGGACGAACTTCTCTTGATAAGGGCTCGGTACGGGGTCCCTTCAGAGTATGACCTGGAGCTTCCTGGCCCCTCGGACCGGGCCAGCGCTCCCCCTCCTGGTCGCTTTTGTTTTGTACTAGGAGGCATTCCGTGCCGGACTCCGGCTTCCGCTTCCTGCTTTTGTTGCCGCCTTCTTTCATTTCTTAGACATTTCTTTCGCCTCTGTCGCCCCGAATTCCTTTAGGTTTTTGATAGGGTTTCTCTCTCTCTGTCATATAGCTGAGGTCCAGCCTTCCCTCTCCCTGTTCAGACATTTCTACACCTTCAAATGCCATCCTTCAGCGAAGGACTGGTGGTACTTCTCCCCCCAGTTCGGTAAGAAGGGGTTGCTGAAGGGCGCCCCTTCTTCGATTCACAACTGGAAGGGAGAAATTTCTCTTCATTTACTGTCCGACCCTGGAACTGGGCCTACCCCCTTGGGGGTCTCTGAGGGATTCCGTCCGCCGGGCTCCCAGCCTGGGAGAGGACGACCTTCAGGCTGCCCAGAAGCTCCTGAGTTACCCCGCTCCTTCCCTTCCAAACCTACTGAGGGAGCAGCTTCTTTTCAACATCGGCCTGAGCCCTCAGGATCCAACAAGTATATATCTTTCCTTTTCTTGTCTTCTTCTTCTCTCTCTTTCTTTCTCTCTCCTTTTTCTTCTTTTCTCTTTCTCTTTTTCTTTCTTCTTCTCTCTCTTTTTTTTTTTTTTTTTTTTTTTTTTTTTTTGAGTCTGGACTGATCGGTGCCGCTTTTTCCTTCTTCTTTTCTTTTCCTTTTTTTTTTTTTTTTAGTAATGGACGCCGAAGCCACACGGATGCTCGCCAAGGCCATGAGAGCCCAGAAAAGGAAGGGCGCGGTGACTTCTGGCTCGGCGAAGAGGGCCAGGGTGGAGGAGACAAGCTTGGCTGCGCCCATCCAGGCGACCCCGGCAATCGACATTCCTTCGGATGCTGAGCCAGCGGCCCCCCGGGCTCCCTCAAGGAGCCCGCCGATCGGGGTCCCCATTCCGGAGGTCCGCCCCGCGGAGGCGCCCGCCACGGGGAGGAGGAGAAAATCGATGGCCCGCAGGCCGAGCAGCCACCGAGCCGCTGCAGACGAGTCCGTCTGCTCCGAGGGGGGATCGGAGAATCCCTTCAACGATAAGGCTTTGATCCGTCGGCTGCTCGATGGTTGCATTCTGTCCGATGTCGTGGAGAGGATCGACCGTGCCGATCCCGAGCAGCGGGCCTGGGACACCTTGGGGTCCTTTCTTGAGGTAAGCGGATTTTTATTTGCACAGTTGCTCGATCTTTGCTGTAATTCTCCATCTATCCTTGCAGATCGGGCACCAGCTCTTCGCCTATGTCGAGGCGTCGGGCCGCATGAGAAGGGATCTTCTTCGGGCGGAGGAGCGTTGCCAAGATGAGGTTGCTCGTCTTCAAGCGAAGACGGCAGAGGTGGCTGCCCTCCGGGAGGCCCTGGAGAGAGAGAGACAAGACCGGGAAGAGGAAAGACGAGCCCGGGAGGAGGAGAGGCGAAGCTTGGAGGAGTCGGCAAGGAAGGCGGAGGCCGAGGTCGCCCATCTGGCTGAGCAAACTTCGGTTCTGGTCTCGGAGGCCAGGACCCTTGCGGTGGAGGAGTTCAAGGCCTCCGCAGAGATGAGGGAGCTGAACGTCCAGTTCGGCCTGGAGGCGTTCACCAAGGGGTTCGAGCTCTGCCGAGAGAGGGTGGCCAGCAGATACCCCGATCTTGATCTCGGCTTTTTGGAGGCGTCTGACGACGAGGCCGCCCCTTCGTCCGCCGCTGCCGCAGTCGCACCTTCCGCGCCGGGCTCTCCACCCCCTGCCCCCGAGGTCTGAGACCTCCGACCTTGTACCTTTCTTTTGTCGCCATATTTCCTTTCCGTTTGTCTTCAAAATTAATCAATAAAGTTGAATTCCTTATTGTGGATGGTCTTTCCTTCCCCTCGCTCCTTCTTTCCTGCCTCTCTTGACATTTGCATTTTCCGATGGCAGCACCCCGCTGAAGCACTCCCCTTGCCCCTGGGGGTCCCGCTGAAGTCAACTATTCAACGGCTCAAAAAGGAGGTCCTCCACCTGACGAAGAAGTTGATAAAGTCGGAGGACGAGCTCCGCAAGTCGAAAAAATGCTATTCCGAGGCCGCCGCTAAGGCCGCCCACTTCAGGAGTCTCCAAGTGAAGGCAATCATGGACTACAGCCGGAGGAAGGCGAACTTTGCAAAGGAGCTCGAGGAATGCACGAAGAGCGCCAGCGACCGAACTTGGGCTCAAGAAGCCAGGATCAGCGCCCTTAAGGTGGAGCTGTCAGCTGCGAAGAGGAGGATCGGCCAACTGGAAGGGAACTCATCCCGACTCACAGCGCGGGATGAGCAGATATGGTCACAAAATGTTTTCGACCTCCAGAAGTAGCTTTAAGATGCTGAGGTGAGCCACGATGTGCAGCGGGCCAGCTGGCGCCGGCAGGTAGAAGAGTACAAAGGGAGATTCCGTCGGACGGCGGACGAGGTCGTTCGTCTCCAGAGGCAATTGGTTACTAGGACGCAGCTGGCCAACGCCCAAGATAACGAAGAGCTCCAAGCCCTGAGAGGCACTGTCGACGGGATTTCCATCTCCCTTGGAGAGAAGACAGCCGAGCTGCAACAAGTAAAAATCTAACTGGGGCTTGAGCGGAAGGCCGTCGCGGATGCAGAGGCGGAGTTCGAAGTTTTGCGGAAGTGGCATCGGGAAGCGGAGGCTGAGAGCCGGCGACTTCGTCAGGCGCTCCAGGATATGCTGCAAAAGAAGGAAGAACTAGAGGAAATGGTGGATAGCCTGAGGCAGTCCTGGTTGGGGGATGGAGGTGATCACCCTAGGTTAGAGGGAGCAGGACCTCCTTAGAGTTCTTTTGTAGTCACCCCCTTTTTGTAGCTGCCCCCCCTTTTTTTTTTTTTCTTGTTGTTTTGTCCCTCTTTCTCTGGCCGTCCTGGCCCTGTAGCACATATATCGGAAATGAGAAAAAAACACTTTGTGTTACCTTGTCCGCGCGTAGCACTGATATTGTCGTTCGTTGACCCTTTCTCCTGTTTGGCTTAGAGGTCGTCGTGGGAAGGGGCTCTTCCCTTCCATCCGATCTCGTCATGTGGCCAAGCCTCGCCACCATTTTAACCCTCGCTGGCGAAGTAGCGGATGGAGCCCAGCTTTCTTAGGAGCCCGGGCGAAGTCTTTCATGGCGGCGGAGCCTGGCTCCCGCAGGAGTCCGGGCGAAGCTTATCTTGGCGGCGGAACCCGGCTCCCGTAGGAGTCCGGGTGGAGCCTTCCTTGTCGTAGGAACCCGGCTCCCGTAGGAGTCCGGGTGAAGTCTTCCTTGGCGTGGAAACCCGGCTCCCGTAGGAGTCCGGATGAACTCTTCTTTGGCGGCGGAACCCGGTTCCTGTAGAAGCCCGGGTGAAGCTTACCTTGGCGGAGGAACCCGGCTCCCGTAGGAGTCCGGGTGGAGCCTTCCTTGTTGTAGGAACCCGGCTCCCGTAGGAGTCCGGGTGAAATCTTCCTCAGCGTAGAAACCCGACTCCCGTAGGAGTCCGGATGAACCCTTCTTTGGCGGCGGAACCCGATTCCTGTAGAAGCCCGGGTGAAGCTTACCTTGGCGGCGGAACCCGGCTCCCGTAGGAGTCCGGGTGGAGCCTTCCTTGTCGTAGGAACCCAGCTCCCGTAGGAGTTCAGACCTTCCACATTGCTCATGTCAGGACGAGGTTCTCCTCCTGTTCCTGTCAGGGCCGTGGGGGCACGTTAGGGCGTTGTAAGGCCTCTCCCCCCATCCGATCTAAAAGAACCGGGCCTTCGACTTTGCTCAAGTTAGGGCGAGGTTCTCCTCCTGTCCCTAACAGGGCTGTGGGGGCACATTAGGGCGTTGTAGGGCCTCTCCCCCCATCCGGTCTAAAAGAACCGGGCCTTCGACTTTGCTCAAGTTAGGGCGAGGTTCTCCTCCTGTCCCTAACAGGGCTGTGGGGGCACATTAGGGCGTTGTAAGGCCTCTCCCCCCATCCGGTCTAAAAGAACCGGGCCTTCGACCTTGCTCAAGTTAGGGCGAGGTTCTCCTCCTGTCCCTAACAGGGCTGTGGGGGCACATTAGGGCGTTGTAGGGCCTCTCCCCCCATCCGGTCTAAAAGAACCGGGCCTTTGACTTTGCTCATGTCAGGACGAGGTTCTCCTCCTGTTCCCGACATGGCCGTTGTTTTTGGAGGGGTCATATCCAGTCATAATACATCCGCGTTAAGTAGGAGGAGCGCGTTAGCTAGAAAGAAAAGTAGATTCAAAACGAAACAGTAAGCAATATGTTTACAGTTCTCCCACTCCTCCTTGAGGCCCTCCGGCGATGGAGTCGATGGTCCCGATAGGAGGCCGGTCCCCGGGCTGCTCCTCCCTTTTTTGCGGTTCGGGCGGTGGGAGGGCTCTTGGCCGGTCTCCTCTACTCTCAGGCCGGCGGTGGATGAATCTGTCGAGCCGACCTCGCCGGATGAGCTCCTCGATCTCGTCCTGGAGCTGGATGCACTCTTCGGTGTCGTGGCCGTGGTCGCGGTGGTAGAGGCAGAACTTGTTGGGGTTGCGCTTCCCGGGGTGCGTGCGCATCCTCTCCGGCCTAGGGAGCAGCTCCCTGACCTCCATCAGTACCTGGGCCTTCGAGGCGTTGAGGGGGGCGTAGCTGCGGAACTTCCCTGGCGGGGAACCCTGCCGAAACCTGTTGTCCGGGCTCCTCTGCCTGCGTTCCCGGGGGGGAGTATGGGCGCGCTTATGCCCAGGAGGGGATCGGGAGCGAGGCCGGGCTTCCTTTGGCCTCTTCTCAACTGCGAGCTTACCAGAATTTCCCGCCTGGCGCTCCCTCGCAGTCTCTCCATCTTTCATTTTGAAGGCTTCTTCCGCTCGGGCGTATCCTTCAGCCCGAGCCAGCAGATCAGCGAAATCCCTGGGGTACTTCTTCTCCAGGGAGTATAAGAGATCATTCTTCTGAGGGCCACCTTTCAGGGCGGCCATGGCAACCGACTGGTCCAAGTTTCGGACTTCCAATGCCGCGATGTTGAAGCGGTTGATGTAGGCCCGTATGGACTCCCCTTCCCTCTGCTTGATGTTGATGAGGGACTCCGAACCTTTTCGGGGACGTCGGCTGCTGACAAAATGGGCCACGAATTGGTGGCTCATTTGATCAAAGGAGAATACGGTACCCGGCTTCAAAGCTGAGTACCAGTTTCTTGCTGCTCCCTTCAAGGTAGACGGGAAAGCCCGGCACAAGATGGCATCAGGAGCACCATGGAGCAGCATCATCGTTCGGAAGGCCTCCAGATGATCGACCGGGTCCGACGTCCCGTCGTAGCTTTCGAACTGAGGAAGCTTGAAATTCGGCGGGATCGGTTCCTGCATAATCATTTGGGAGAAGGGAGGGTCAGTGCAGATATCCTCACCGTAAGCGGGAGGCGCATGGCGGAGTTCTTCGATCCGCCGGTTCATCTCCGGGAGCCTCCGGTCCAGGAAGTCCTCTCGACTTCGAGTCTCGAGGGTCCTTTGGCAGAACGGGGGCAGGGATCTCCCAGGGGTGGAGTCATGGTCCGATTGAGGGCTCTCCACCCTTGGATTCATCTTCTCGGGAAGGACGGGGCGGCTGGCCTAGGTGGCCCGCCCCATTGCCGGGTTCTGGCATTCCGGAGATGCCCCTTCCGGATGCGCCGACGCCTGCGGCGGCTGCTGCTGCATTGCCTGTACGGCCTCGACGAGGCCTTTAACCTGCTGCGCCAGCAAGTCAAACTGCTCCGCACCGACCGCCGTCGCCGGAGGGGGAGGAGGAGCTGGCTGAGAAATGGGAGGGGAGGCCGGAGCCTGAGATCTGGCCGCGGAGGCCGTGGACCGTCGGGTGGACGCCCTGCGTGGAGGCATCGGGTGTCGATCTCGCGGGGGAGGATTAGGAGTAGATGACGGAGAGATGGCCAGAGATGGCTCCGTTGAGCGCTCCTTCAAGAACAAGGGTGCTGCGAAGACACAGTACCCTTCCTCTAGCGCCAATCCTGTTGGTGCAAAAATCCGCCTGCACCGGAGAAGCTGGAGTTGGGGAAGCCGCGGTCGCCGTCGGGACCTGCAAGGGAAGTCTAAACCGGAGGTGGGGTTGCTCCGGCAAGACCCTTCGACGCTCAAGTCAGTTCTCTGCCTCAACAAGAATGGAGTGCTCGAACGGAGAATTTAGCAGAGTTTTGAGATAGGGAAAAGGAGCTTAAAGAATAACGTATCTGAGTCCCCCTTTTATAGGCGGGGGAGGCAACGGACTGATGGCGACGTTTGTAACCGCCTGGTAGTGGGCCGCCCATGGTCAGGGGAATTGATTGCGAAAGATAATGGAGTAGACACGTGGTCATCACCTCAACCCGCCATGTGGAATCTGTTGTGAGGGGTGGAGCAGCGTCCGTTGTCAGTGGACAGGAGTATCGCACGGTATCCGTTGCAGGAGGTGGAGCAGGTTCGTTGCCGTCACGGTGGCCTGCCAGAGGATAGTGGAGCCGTGCGGAGTCCGCCACAGGAAGTGGAGCAGGGCGGCTACGGTTGCTGCGACCTGTCAGGGAATGATGGTACTGCGCGGAGTCTGCCACAGGAAGCGGAGCAGGATCGTGGCCGTTTTGAGGGCCTGCCAGGGAGCGTGGATCTGTCGATTGAAGCTCGGCAATGGGCGGAGCCTGGTTTCTGATGAAGTCTGGGTGAGGTCCTCCTGGCGGTAGGGGTCGTGAGCGGAGCCCGGCTCCCGTAGGAGTTCGGGCGGAGCTGCGCTGCAATCAAAGTTAAGGGTGAAGTCCGGCTCTGGTAGGAGTCCGGATGGAGCTTACCAGCAGTTGATACTAAGAGCGGAGCCCGGCTCCCGTGGGAGTCCGGGTGGAGCTGCACTTGCTGATGGCGGTGGAGCCCGGCTCCCGTAGGAGTCCGGGCGGAGCTGCACTTGCTGTCGGCGGTGGAGCCCGGCTCGGGCGGAGCTGCACTTGCTGATGGCGATGGAGCCCGGCCCCCGTAGGAGTCCGGGCGGATCTGCGCTGCAAACAAAGTTAAGGGTGGAATCTGGCTCTGATAGGAGTCCGGATTGAGCTTACCAGCCGTTGATACTGAGAGCGGAGCCTGGCTCCCGTGGGAGTCCAGGCGGAGCTGCACTTGCTGATGGCGGTGGAGCCCGGCTCCCGTAGGAGTCCGGGCGGAGCTGCACTTGCTGATGGCGGTGGAGCCCGACTCCCGTAGGAGTCCGGGCGGAGCTGCACTTGCTGTCGGTGGTGGAGCCCGGCTCGGGCGGAGCTGCACTTGCTGATGGCGGTGGAGCCCGGCCCCCGTAGGAGTCCGGGCGGATCTGCGCTGCAAACAAAGTTAAGGGTGGAATCCGGCTCTGATAGGAGTCCAGATTGAGCTTACCAGTCGTTGATACTGAGAGCGGAGCCCGGCTCCCATGGGAGTCCGGGCGGAGCTGCGCTGATGTCGACATTGGAGCCCAGCTCCCGTAGGAGTCCGGGCGGAGCTGCACTTGCTGATGGCGGTGGAGCCCGGCTCCCGTAGGAGTCCGGGCGGATCTGCACCGCAAACAAAGTTAAGGGTGGAATCCGGCTCTGATAGGAGTCCGGATTGAGCTTACCAGCCGTTGATACTGAGAGCGGAGCCCGGCTCCCGTGGGAGTCCGGGTGGAGCTGCGCTGACGTCGACATTGGAGCCCAGCTCCCGTAGGAGTCCGGGCGGAGCTGCACTTGCTAATGGCGGTGGAGCCCGGCTCCCGTAGGAGTCCGGGCGGATCTGCACTTGCTGATGGCGGTTCCGCCGTGGGTTCCGGCTGTGGGTATTTTATACCCAACATTTCTATTCTATGATGTGGGCATTGACTTAAAAGATTCTTAAAACGATCAAAGCACTTCCAAAAAGACTCACTTGTTAATTGATAAAATTGATTAATTTTATTCCTAAATTTGGCAGTCTTATGGTGTGGAAAAAATTTTTTTAGGAACACTCTAACAAAACCCTCCCATGATGCGATAGATTGATTAGGAAGACTGTATAACCACTTTTTGGTACTATCCTTGAGGGCAAAGTTGATCGACCTAAGTTTTACAGCATCCTCAGTGAGTTGTTGAAGCCGCATCGTGGCACATACTTCCTCAAATTCTCTTATAAAAATATATGCATCCTCAATTCCGATGAATTTGGGAAGCATGTTTATGATCTAAGGTTTAATTTCAAAATTGGCATCAGTTTGTGGCAGTCGAATACATGAGGGTTGGGTTGTCCTAACTGGATAGCAAAAGTCTTTCAAGATCCTAGGTTCATATTCGGGTTCACCCATGGTGGGCTTAAGGTCTACTGGACTCGATGTAAAGTTTGGATCTATTCTCACTAATCGACTAGATAACCTTGTCCATGAAGAAATTTGAGAATTTTTAGTTATTTTTGCAATTTTTTTTATTATTTTTTTATTTTTTTATTTAAAAAAAAAAAGAGAAAAGAATTCTAAAGATGGGGGCCTAAGAAGTCCTAAATCTAGAGACAATAGAGGAGCATTTTAATTAGGGTTAATATTTGTAGGTTAGTAGTCACGTTACTCAATCAATTCTAGCTAAGGATAACCCTAGATTTAGACAGCTCCTAACTTGTTAAGGTTGCCTTTGAGCATTTCGGGTAAAAGACTAGCCACTCAACTGGCCAGATAAGTATAAGGTCGGTGGGGGTCCCCCCATTGCTTTCCTTAGACACCAACTGAGTTGGTCAGGTAAGTGAATGGAACCAATTAAATAACCACTTTCCTTCAGGACGTAGTCCTTGAACTACTTTCCTAGACACCAGTCAAATTGACTAACCCTAACCCGATCTTACTCTTAGGATCCCTTGTCCTATTGAGCTCGAAAGTCTTTAGGGGCCAACGTCTAATTGATTTTAAATTAAGGTTTAGGTCAACGCAATATGCAGGATGGTGGTTTGTGGGCCAAGGAAGGGTGATGAAATCCTCACCTTATCTTGTTTAGGGTTCGTGCCCTTAAGATATTTTATGGATTTATGTAATGCAAGAAGAAAAGATGACCAGATTTGATAGTTAGTTAAGAGTAAATTGATTTGTTTTATTTTTTAGGTTTTGTGATTAAGTATCTAATTCCTTGAGTAGATTATGTGGTGTCAATGTAAATTTTTTTTTTTAAATAATCGTGCCTAGATCCCCGACAACAGTGCCAAAATTTGATCGCTGTCGTAGGTGGTCAAGAATAAAAACCAACTCAAATTATATAGATAGGGTGAGTAGGGATGATTTTCACGGGGATCTAGGACGATTATCTTTTTCTTTTAAGAAGAAATAAAAAGAGAATTGATTGTAGAAGGATTAACAAGAAATAGAATAGCAAAAAAAGTTAAAAGTGTAAATTAAATTATGAAAAAAAATAATTCAGAGAAATAATTCAGGAATTCTGAATCTACCATGCAAAGAGATTTATTTTCTTCTTTTTTTCTATATTATAATATTTAATTCTTGTAATTATGGTATTAGTATAGTTTATCTCTAAGGGATACGAACTGTATCAGTAGATCACAACTCATCCTGTTGGAGTATAAACTATCTAAATTCAATTACAAGATCTAAGATTCAATCTAACATACCATGATCTATCTTTTCAAAGCACGTACCGTATCCAGGGATCACGGCACGTCAATAGAGGGTATAGGCGGTGTAGGCTGGATCAATACCTCAAAAAAAAATAAAAAGATATGAAATAAAAGTATAATTTTATTACATAAAAATTAAATACAAAAAGAAAAAAATAAAAACTCATTTACAGGCTTCATCATATTCCTGGATTGAAGGGATTTAGCCATGCATCAAGCTCTCTAGCTCCATAATCTCCTAATATTTGATCCCTAAAGCTCTTTGAATTTTTTTTTATTTTTTTCTTTACTTTTTCTCTGATTTTTTCTCCTTCCAAGCTTATTCCCGGACCCCCTATTTATAGATAATTTTTCATATTTTTCTGATCACAAAAGGAGTCCTAAAACCCTTAGAAAACGTATTAATCTTCTAGGAATTTTTCTAGCCGTCGGATCAAGCTTGGACCACCCAGATCAGCTCAAAAATCAGAGTTATAATCCTTATCAGGGTTGGATCAAATGTCAGCCATCCGATCTGGGTTCTGATGAAGTTCTGGCCGTCGGATCGTGCAAAAGAGTCCTTAACACAGTCGGGAGCGATAACAGCCGTTGGATCGCGTGATGGATTGCTTCTGGGCCGTCAGATCGCGCATATGAGTCCTATTCAAAGTCGGCAATGAGTCTGAACCGTTGGATCTGGGTTGGATTAAATCTCAGCCATTGGATCGCACCCAGGATCTTTCTTTCACTGTGAGCCATGCCTGTGGACCGCGTAACTATTCCTATGGACCGCGCCCTGGCTCTGTGGACCGACCGATCGGTTCACCGTGCACCGGAAGTAATATTTTTTATTTTTTTAGGATATTTTAGCTTCATTTTTGCTCTATTTTTTATCTGAAAAATTAAAAAAAATATACATTAAATTTTTTAAAATTTTTTCTTCATTTTGGTGCTTAAATTGCTCAATTAAATTAACATCTATTTTTTTTATAAATATATCTAATTTTATATTTTTTTCAAAATCACATATTTTTTCGAAAAATTCAATAAATTCATCAAATTAGGGTTTTTAAGAAGATGTTAGCACTATAAATTACCAAAAATACCTTCAATAAATGTAAAAATATACCACTTATCACACTCTCCAACTTGAACTTTGCTCATCCTCGAGTAAAGAAAGAATTTAGATTTAAGTACCATTTAACTTAAAGTCTCAAATTTTACCAAATAATTTTAAAAAGGCCACTGATGTTCAGTAGAGTGTAAATGAGGTATGTCATTGGGGTATTAATACTAGTCAATATAAGAGTTAAACTAAGAACACTAAACTTTTTTTGAACTTTTCTAAATTATCGCTACCTTTATCTCCAAATTATTAACCTTCATATGGACAAATATATTGTTACTTCTGTCCTTCATTTATTGATTGATTTTGATTTTTTTTTCTTTTTAACATTGTACTGCTATTGAGTGTCTTAACCCTTTAAGCTTTCTGTTTGACCCACGTAGCGAGTTTTCAGTCAATGACTCTCAAACCAAATAGCTTTAGGGCACGAGGTATAAAATATCCCGTGAACCTACTTGCTCGAATCAAGCAGGCTATGAGTTAAAACTAGCTTTACAACAAAGCTTCTTTGCCCTTCACACCTTTTGACATGAAACTCAATGCTTGCTTAGGCAAAGAGGCCCGATTACTCAGCATGAAGTACTTGAAAACTTTTTTTTTTTAATATATGAAGAAATGTATAGTTATCCTACACAAGTCCATAAGAAGTAAACTCTTCTTTGATGCTGGTAGAAAAATTTAAAAATGCTTAAAGAAAACTATTTAAGTTCTAAACTTAACTCTTTATTGAGTTTTCTTAATACTTGATCCCTCGATATCTGACAACTCTCTAGTCTGTACATCAATTTTCTTTTAAAATATGCTTGATTTAACTCAATTCTTAAATGTAATCTGGTGCTTAAATACTAAATACTAACTTACTTGAGGATTTTTAAATATATATATATATTTAAATATTTTAAAAATATTTTTTCCTCCAACTTAATCGACATTGTCCTCAATGGAGTAGGAAAAATGAAAGGTACATAAAAAGAGAAAGAAAAAGGAGGGATGTCACCAGATCCAGAAGCCTTTTTCAAAATTGGTGCTTCCCCTATTTTAGCCAATATTGCCTTCAAATCCATATAAAGCAAGCCTTGATTAACCTGAACATTATGCAAAAGAAAGTAAAAGCAAAAACTGAAAACTGGGTTGCCTCCCAGAAAGCGCTAAGTTTTAAGTTTTCAGCTAGACTGAACCTGAGATACAGAATCAATTAGAATAAATAGGCTCATGGAGAACCATGGCCTCCTCCTCAATTTTAGTAGGCAATTCCAAGAATGGTTTCAATCGTTATCCATTTACTTTAAAAGTAGCACCATTGCTTGAGTTCTTGATTTCTACAGCTCCATGAGAAAAAACCTCTTTTACAATATAGGGCCCTGTCCATCTAGATCTAAGTTTTTCAGGAAATAAATATAGCCTAGAGTTATACAAAAAAACTTTTTGACTAGATGAGAATGATTTTCTAAGGATTGCTCGATCATGAAACACCTTAGTTCGTTCTTTGTATATTTTAGCATTGTCATATGCCTCATTCCTGATTTCCTCAAGTTCATCAATTTGTAACTTCCTATGTTGTCCAGCCTCTTCTAAATCCATGTTTAGCTTTTTGATGGCCCACATAGCTCTATGTTCAAGCTCTACTGGCAAGTGACATGCTTTACCAAACACAAGCCTGTAAGGAGACATTCCTAAGTTGGTTTTGAAGGTAGTGCGATATGCCCAAAAAGCATCTACTAGCTTCAATGACCAATTTTTTTTATTAGTGCTTACAGTCTTCTCTAGGATTTGTTTGATTTGATGATTAGAAACTTCAACTTGTCCACTGGTCTGGGGGTGATAAGGTGTGGCCAATTTATGGGTGATGTTGTATTTCTTCATCAGGGTTGCAAAGGTTCGATTACAAAAATATGTTCCCTGATCACTTATAATAGCTCTAGGAATTCCAAAATGGGAGAGAATATTTTCTTTTAAAAATTTGATAACAATTTTGCTATCATTTGATCTACATGGCATAGCTTCTACCCATTTGGACACATAATCGATAGCCATTAAGATATATTCATTTCCGAAAGAATTTGGAAGTGGTCCCATGAAATCGATTCCCCATACATCAAAAATCTCAACAACTAAGATTGAATTTAATGACATCATATCTCTTTTTGTGATCCATCCTACTTGTTGACATCTAGTGCAACTTTTACAGTACTCATGTGCATCTTTAAACAAATTGGGCCAGTAAAATCCACATTGAAGAATTTTTGCAGCAGTTTTCTTGGCTCCAAAGTGGCCACCACAGGCTTGGTCATGACAAAAAGATAATATACTGTTGATCTCATGGTCCGAGACACATCTTCTAATGATTTAATCAAGACATTGTTTAAACAGATATGGATCATCCCAAATCAAATACTTTACTTGGGCAAAGAATTTATGTTTGTCCTGAGTGTTCCAATAAGAAGGAATCCCACCAGTGGCCAAGTAATTGACAAAATCAGCGTACCATGGTTCTTTGGTCACGGACATGAGTTGTTCATCAGGAAAAAATTCTTCTATTGATGGTTCGTTAGAAGGTGCATCAGTCAATCGGGACAGGTGATCAGCCACTACATTTTTTATTCCTTTCTTATCTCTGATTTCTAGATCAAATTCTTGAAGAAGTAAAATCCATCGGATCAAACATGCTTTTGCATCTTTCTTTGTCAAGAGATGTCTAATGGATGAGTGATCAGTGTATATAATGACATGTGACCCAACCAAATAAGATCTAAACTTTTCTAGAGCAAAGACAATAGCCAAAAACTTTTTTTCAGTGGTTGAATAGTTAAGCTGCGCATCATTAAGGGTTCTACTAGCATAATAAATAACTCGTGGTAGTTTATCAATTCTTTATCCTAAAATAGCTCCGATGGCATGATCAGATGCATCACACATGAGTTCAAAGGGTTGAGTCCAATCAGGTGGATGAATGATGGGTGCAGATGTCAGTGCCTTTTTAAGATGCTCAAAAGACTTGAGGCACTCAGAAGTGAAATTAAATTTGATATCTTTAGCAAGAAGATTGGTCAGTGGTCAAGCTATTTTACTAAATTTTTTGATGAACCTCCTATAGAAGCCAGCATGTCCTAAGAATGAGCGAATTTCTTTGATTGATTTGGGTGGTGACAGATTTGCAGTCAAATCTACTTTGGCTTTATCTACTTCAATTCCCTTCTTTGAGATAATATGGCCAAGTACTACGCCTTCTTTGACCATAAATTGATCTTTTTCCCAATTAAACACTAAGTGTTTCTCCTTACACCTTTCTAAGACTAATCTTAAGTGATGTAGACACTCAGAGAAGGTAGAGCCAAAGATGAAAAAATCATCCATGAATATTTCTAGAAATCTTTCAATCATATCAGAAAAGATGCTGATCATGCACCTTTGAAAAGTAGATGGAGCATTACATAAACCAAAGGGCATACGTCTATAGGCAAAAGTTCCAAATGGGCAGGTAAATGTGGTCTTCTCTTGATCCTCTGGTGCTATAGGAATCTAATTATAGTCGGAATATCCATCAAGAAAACAATAGAACTCATGTCCAGCTAACCTTTCCAACATTTGATCAATGAATGGTAGTGGAAAATGGTCCTTTCTTGTGGCCGTATTTAATTTTCTATAATCAATACAAACTCTCCATCCAGTTTGGACTCTAGTCGGCACTAACTCATTTGCTTCATTTTGGACCACTGTTATCCCAGACTTTTTAGGCACTACTTGAATTGGGCTAACCCATGAACTATCTGAAATAGGATAGATAATTCCATTGTCTAGTAACTTAAGAATTTCTTTCTTCACTACCTTTTTCATAGCTGGGTTAAGTCTTCTTTGGGGGTCTTTGATTGGCTTGGCTTCCTCCTCTAAATAAATTCAATGTTGGACAATTGAAGGACTGATCCCTTTGATATCAGCCATGGTCCAGCCTATGGCTTCCTTATTTTCTTTGAGGATAGCTAAAAGTTTCTCTTCTTGAGTTTGATCTAGGTCTGATGCGATAATTATGGGTAGGATTGCTGATGGACCTAGATATGCGTATTTGAGATGCTGAGGGAGTGTTTTGAGTTCTAGTTTAGGTGCTTCCTCAATCGATGGCTTGTGTATAGGTTCATCCATCCTCACAAGTGGTTCGACAGGTGGTTGCCATTGTGGATGAACTCTCTGATTACTAGATGGAGATATTTCATAAGCTATTTCAAATTCTTGATCTGACCAAAGATTACAGTCAAAATCTTCTTCTCCTAAGTCAATGGTCTCATAGATCTCATCCTGAATCAGATTTACATCAATGAATTGGTCCCTTTTTTTTTCAAGATTGAAAATATTCAGATCAATGATCATATTTCCAAATGAAAGTTTCATGAGTCCATTGCGACAATTGATTAGGACATTGGTGGTCGCTAGGAATGGTCTTCCTAAGATTATTAGACTGTGACCTTTTGGATTAATCACTGGTTCAGTCTCGAGGATCACAAAATCCATGGGATAAATAAAATTACTTACCTTGATTAACACATCTTCCATAACTCCTTTGGGGATCTTCACTGATCGATCTGTCAATTGCAATGTAATTTCTGTAGGCTTTAATTCTTCTATCTCCAATTTTTCATAGACCGAATACGGTAGGATATTCACACTAGTCCCTAAGTCTAATAAGGCCCTGTTAATGATGGTTTCCCCAATAACACAAGAGATTGTAGGAGACCCTGGATCTTTATACTTGACAGGCATGTGGCTTGATAGATATGAGCTGACACTAGCTGCCAAGAAGGCTTTCTTGGGAATGTTGGTGGTCTTATTCTTTATGCATAGGTCTTTGAGAAATTTGGCATATGTGGGAACTTGTTGGATCATATCTAATAGAGGGATATTCACTTTAACTTGTTTAAACATCTCTAAGATTTGATCCATATGGGTTGAGTATTTGTTGGTCCTAAGTCTATTTGAAAAAGGAGTTACAGAATTGGTAGGTGATGTCTTGAATTGCTTAATCTCTGATGTGGATTCTTTCAGTGACTTGAGTGGTTTGTTAATCTCTATTGACTCCTTAGACTTATCTGGATCCTCCAACTCAGTCTGATCAATTACTTGCTCATGAGGTGGTTTCGACAATGGTTCATTTTGATCTTCAGGTGTACCGACATGGTTGTCTACTTGTTTTCCAAACTTTAAAGTATGAATTGCATTTAATTGGTTGATCTGGGCTCCTTCTTGTGGTCCTTGATTGTTTTGGGTCCTAGGATTAGCCTCGGATTGACTCGATAGTTTACCTTTTCCTCTTTCACTTACAGTCGTGGCTAATTGACCTAATTGCATCTCTAAACGGGTAATAGCCTGGGTGTTGGAAGTTAGAAGCTGGCCTGTGGTCTGCATGAAGTTGTTTAGTATAGTGTTGGTGCTAGCAGATAATTTTGCTAGGATTTCCAGACTCTTTTCTAGTGAGTTAAGCTTTTGATCATAGCTGAAACCTGATGGGGTATTTGATGATTGAGTGGGTCTAGGGTTGGGTTGAGTGAAAGCAGGTCTAATTGAGTTTGACCCTTGTGACCAAGAAAAATTGGGATGGTTCCTCCATCTTGGATTGTATGTTGGTGCGTAGGGGTTATTTGTGGGTCTTTGATAGGCTGCGTTCACCTGTGCTACTTCATTCTCGACTGGACCCATCAAGAAAGGACATCCTTCCATCGTGTGGTCTATGGCATTACACCCATTGCAAGTTGTTGTTGTAACTTGGTTCACTTGGGTATGCTCCTTGAGTTCTAGAGCCTCAATCCTACGGATCAAAGATGCGAATTTAGCCTCTTCAGCTAGGGAAGGTTGAACTTGATATACACCCCCTCTGGAAGGTGTGTGTCTGTCGGATTCTCTAGTAATCTCCCATTGTAGGCTCTTTTCTGCTAGGTCCTCTAGAAATTGCCAGGCTTTTATGGGTTTTTTATTCATGAATTGACCCTGACACATTGATTCTAACATGGTTCTTGAGTTTGGATCTAGTCCTTCATAAATGATTTGGCACAGCCTCCAAGTTTCTATTCCATGATGTGGGCATTGACTCAAAAGATTCTTAAAACGATCAAAGCACTTCCAAAAAGACTCACCTGGTAATTGATAAAATTGATTAATTTCATTCCTAAATTTGGCAGTCTTATGGTGTGAAATTTTTTTTTATGAACACTCTATAAAAACCCTCCCATGATGCGATAGATTGATTAGGAAGATTGTATAACCACTTTTTGGCACTATCCTTGGGGGCAAAGTTGATCAACCTAAGTTTTACAGCATCCTCAGCAAGTTGTTGAAGCCGCATCGTGGCACATACTTCCTCAAATTCTCTCAAAAAAATATATGCATCCTCGATTCCAGTGAATTTGGGAAGCATGTTTATGATCTCAGGTTTAATTTCAAAATTGGCATCAGTTTGTGGTAGTCGAATACATGAGGGTTGGGCTATCCTAACTAGATAGCAAAATCTTTCAAGATCCTAGGTTCATGTTCGGGTTCACCCATGGTGGGCTTAAGGTCTACTGGACTCGATGTAAAGTTTGGATCTATTCTCACTAATCGACCAGATAACCTTGTCCACGAAGAAATTTGAGAATTTTTAGTTATTTTTGCAATTTTTTTTATTTTTTTATTTTTTTTTATTTTTTTAAAAAAAGAGAAAAGAATTCTAAAGATGGGGGCCTAAGAAGTCCTAAATCTAGAGATGATAGAGGAGCATTTTAATTAGGATTAATATTTGTAGGTTAGTAGTCACGTTACTCAATCAATCCTAGCTAAGAGTAACCCTAGATTTAGACAGCTCCTAACTTGTTAAGGTTGACTTTGAGCATTCCAGGTAAAAGACTAGCCACTCAATTGGCCAGGTAAGTGTAAGGTCGGTGGGGGTCCCCCGTTGCTTTCCTTAGATACCAACTGAGTTGGCCAGATAAGCGAACGGAACCAATTAAACAATCACTTTCCTTCAAGACGTAGTCCTTGAACTACTTTCCTAGACACCAATCAAATTGACTAACCCTAACCCGATCTTACTCTTAGGATCCCTTGTCCTATTGAGCTCGAAAGTCCTTAGGGGCCAACGTCTAATTGATTTTAAATTAAGGTTTAGGTCAATGCAATATGCAGGATGGTGGTTTGTGGGCCAAGAAAGAGTGATGAAATCCTCACCTTATCTTGTTTAGGGTTTGTGCCCTTAAGATATTTTATAGATTTATGTAATGCAAGAAGAAAAGATGACCATATTTGATAGTTAGTTAAGAGTAAATTAATTTGTTTTATTTTTTAGATTTTGTGATTAAGTATCTAATTCTTTGAGTAGATTATGTGGTGTCAATATAATTTTTTTTTTAAAATAATCGTGCCTAGATCCCCGACAACGGTGCCAAAATTTGATCGCTGTCGTAGGTGGTCAAGAATAAAAACTAACTCAAACTATATAGATAGGGTGAGTAGGGATCATTTCCATGGGGATCTAGGGCAATTATCTTTTTCTTTTAAGAAGAAATAAAAAGAGAATTGATTGTAGAAGGATTAACAAGAAATAGAATAGCAAAAAAAATTAAAAGTATAAATTAAATTATGAAAGAAAATAATTCAGAGAAATAATCCAGGAATTCTGAATCCACCATGCAAAGAGATTTATTTTTTTCTTTTTTTCTATATTACAATATTTAATTCTTGTAATTATGGTATTAGTATAGTTTATCTCTAAGGGATACGAACTGTATCAGTAGATCACAACTCATCCTGTTGGAGTATAAACTATCTAAATTCAATTATAAGATCTAAGATTTAATCTAACATACCACGATCTATCTCTTCAAAGCACGTACCGTATCCAGGGATCACGGCACGTCAATAGAGGGTATAGGCCGTGTAGGTTGGATCAATACCTCAAAAGAAAATAAAAAGATATGAAATAAAAGTATAATTTTATTGTATAAAAATTAAATAAAAAAATAAAAAATAAAAACCCATTTACAGGCTTCATCATATTCCTGGATTGAAGGGATTTAGCCATGCATCAAGCTCTCTAACTCCATAATCTCCTAATATTTGATCCCTAAAGCTCTTTGAATTTTTCTCTATTTTTTCCTTGCTTTTTCTCTGATTTTTTCTCTTTCCATGCTTATTCCTAGACCCCCTATTTATAGATAATTTTTTCATATTTTTCTGATCACAAAAGGAGTCCTAAAACCCTTAGAAAATGTATTAATCTTTTAAGAATTTTTCTGGCCGTCGGATCAAGCTTGGACCGCCCAGATCAGCTAAAAAATCAGAGTTATAATCATTATCAGGGTCGAATCAAATGTCAGCCATCTGATCTGGGTTCTGATGAAGTTCTGGCCGTTGGATCGTGCAAAAGAGTCCTTAACATAGTTGGGAGCGATAACAGTCGTTGGATCGCGTGATGGATTGCTTCTGGACCGTCGGATCGCGCATATGAGTCCTATTCAAAATCGGCAACGAGTCTGAACCGTCGGATCTGGGTCGGATTAAATCTCAGCTGTTGGATCGCACCCAGGATCTTTCTCTCGCTGTGAGCCGTGCCTGTGGACCGCGTAACTATTCCTATGGACCGCGCCATGGCTCTGTGGACCGACCGACCGGTCCACCGTGCATCGGAGGTAATATTTTTTATTTTTTTAGGGTATTTTAGCTCCATTTTTGCTTTGATTTTTACCTAAAAAATTAGAAAAAATATACATTAAATTTCTCAATTTTTTTTTTCATTTTTGCTTAAATTGCTCAATTAAATTAACATCTATTTTTTTTATAAATATATCGAATTTCATTTTTTTTTCAAAATCACTTGTTTTTTAGAAAAATTCAATAAATTCATGAAATTAGAGTTTTTAAGAAGATGTTAGCACCATAAATTATCAAAAATATCTTCAATAAATATAAAAATATACCATTTATCAGAGAGCAATTAGAATGATCTTGATGATCGATCATTCTAATTGTCCGAATCAGAAGAGTTTTGGTTCATCGAAAAGAGTTTCGATGATGTCGATGATGAGATCACGACATGTCTCATTACCATACAGAATTGAACCTAACTGGGTCACACAAATAAGGATTAGAGTTTGGATGTCATCAATTGGGCTAACCCAATTGATTTGGATAAGATCCAATTAGGTTCAAGAAAATCGTGCTAGCACACGATTGAGCCTAACTTTCTCCTCGTATAA
Source organism: Elaeis guineensis (assembly GCF_000442705.2). Taxonomy (NCBI): domain Eukaryota; kingdom Viridiplantae; phylum Streptophyta; class Magnoliopsida; order Arecales; family Arecaceae; genus Elaeis; species Elaeis guineensis. Next base: position 84,140,634 of record NC_025997.2, read on the forward strand.
TCTTTTCTGTCTCTATTGAGCCAAATATGATTTGACTCATCTAGAGAACCTTGGAAAGGTTTTTCTCAGTCTAAATGAAGCTTGTCCAGCTCAAGAAAGGCTTGTCTTAATTCATGAGATGAATTTAAGATAAGCACTTGCTAATTCCTGCCACCTGCCAATTTCATTTTAGGACATCTGTCAAATGTTGACATATGGGTCTTAAACTGAAGAGAGCTCATTGGAGAATTTTTGTAGAGTATCCACATGCCTAAACCACATTGAATTGGGCACCATAATCAGATTATGGCATGAGCCCAATTGGATTAAAGTGGGTGCCCCAAATGGATAAGAATGAAAGAGTCCTGATTAACATGGACTCTTTGGCGCCACCTTGCTTGTGCTTATCTAAAGTTGGTGCCAACATAGGAGAGAGGGTGGAGGTTCTTATCTGATGTGATCAAATAATATCACTCCACCAATCAAAATTTTTTCAAAATTTATTGAAATTTTTTGATTGGTCGAATGATGTGGCACTGCGCAGCATACATGGTCTATAAAATCCCTGTCTGCGCCTAGGGTTTGTAAGTTTTTGCTCAAAGCCTTGCCAAAATGAGAATCCTCTCCTCTTCTCTATATCCTCCCTACTCTCCTCTCTCACCTCTTCACATCCAAGGAGTTGGACGTCCATCTGGCAAAGGTCCAAGGCGTGGTGACGCCTGGAACAGGAAGGCTGCCGGACATCTTTGACAGGCTGCTGCTCCAACTTCAGAAGGAGTTCTGAAGCACTTTCAAATCAGATAGAGATCTAATTTTTGGAGCATAGATTTAGGAGGAGAATATGTTCTAGGTCCTACCTGAGTAGATACCGGTAGAGGCCAGACGCTTGTGTGGCTACATCAGAACCTCGAGCTGTGCTGAGATCATCTACAGGGTAATCAGATTACCCTTGAGGTATTACTTATTTTTTCATCCCTTTTAGATTTATTTTAGACTTAATATCAGATATGAAGATTAGATCTAGAGAATTAGATCTAAAATAAATATAGAATAAAGTTTTTTTAAATTATTTCACCCTAGATTTGATGAAATCTGGAAGATCCTACAAAGGAAAAGGGTGATTTTTCTTTCATTTGAGTACCCATTAAATATCTAAAAATTCTCTTTACAGCAAGCAAATGAGATTTTTTTGAATTTGATTGGAATCTAGTACATATGCATGCACTAAATAGAATATCAAATCTACTAGCAGTAAGATAAAGTAGAGATCCGATCATACCTCGATAGAGCTTTTATCTATACTTTTTTCATTTTCATCCTTTTCAAGTTTGTAAGATGGGCTCATAGATGTTCCAATGTCCTTTGCATATTTTAATATCTTTCTTAATTTGTTTGCTTGACTTCAAGCCTTAGGAAGAAATTGAGCTCTTTCATTATGCTCATTTCGAATTCACTTTGCATTAGCTCAGCAAACTCTTAGCAAAGATTTTCATTAGTAGTTTTCAAGTTTGCAAGATGGGCTCACGGATGTTCCAATATCCTTTGCATTCTTCATCCCAAGCTTCTTGAGTATCTCTCAATGTCTTCCTTAATTTATTTGCTTGACTTAAAGCCTAAAGAAGAAATTGAGCTCTCCCATCATGCTCATTTCGAATTCACCTTGCATTAGCTCAGCAAACTCTTAGTAAAAATTTTTATTAGTAGTTTTCAAGTTTGCAAGATGGGCTCATGGGTGTTTCAATGTCCTTTGCATTCTCCATCCTAAACTTCTTGAGTATCCCTCAATGCCTTCCTTAATTTATTTGCTTGACTTGAAGCCTAAGAAAAAAATTGAGCTCTCTCATCATGCTCATTTCGAATTCATCCTACATAGCAAACTTTTGACAAAGATTTTTATTAGTAGTCTTTGAGTTTGCAAGATAGGCTCATGAGTGTTCCAATGTCCTTTGCATTCTCCATCCCAAACTTCTTGAGTATCTCTCAATACCTTCCTTAATTTGTTTGTCTGACTTGAAGCCTGAGAAAGAAATTGAGCTCTCCCATCATACTCATTTTTAATTCACCCGACATTAAGCAAATTCTTGAAAAAGATTTTCATTAGGGTTTACTATAAGAAATGACATTTTTTGCAATGAATTTATTTATGATGAAAATATATTTCATCGCAAATAAAGATATTTATGATGAAAACTAAAATTCATCATTAATAATTATTTATTTATGATGAAAATAATTTTTCATCACAAATATCTTCATATTTATGATGAAAATAAAATTTCATCATAAATACATATTATTTATGATAAAATTAATCATCATAAATAATAAAATATTTATTTTTATTTTAAATTTTTAAATATTAATGATAAAAATAGTTTCATCAAAAATAATGGAAGTATTTACAATAAAAAATAATTTTTTATTGCAAATATATGTTATTTACGATGAAAATTTTTTATCACTAATATTTTAAAAAAAAATTAAAAATTTAATAATTAAAAATTATTTATGATAAAAATATTACATCATAAATAATAGAGTATTGGTGATGAAACCTAAATTTTTATCACAAATACATATTATTTATAATAAAAATTTTTCATCACTAATATGTAAAAAAAATTAAAAGTTTTAAAAATTTAAAAATTATAAATTATTTATGATGAACATATTACATCACAAATATAGAAGTATTCATGATGAAAACTTATTTTCTATCATAAATACTAAAGTATTTATGATGAAAAATTTTTATCACTAATATTTGAAAAAAATAAAAAAAAATTAAAAATTAAAGATTATTTGTGATGAAAATATTATATCATAAATAATAGAGTATTAATGATAAAAACAAAATTTTCATCTCAAATATATTTTATTTATGATGAAAACTTTTTATTGCTAATATGTGAAAAAAATAAAAAATTTTAAAAATTTAAAAATTATAGATTATTTATAATGAAAATATTACATCGTAAATAATGAATTATTGGTGATGAAAATAAAATTTTCATTACAAATATATTTTATTTATGATAAAAATTTTTCATCACTAATGTATGCAAAAAAATAAAAAAATTTAAAAATTTAAAAATTATAGATTATTTATGATAAAAATTTTATGTCACAAATACTTATATATTTATGATGAAAATTAAGTTTCTGTCATAAATACTCTAGTATTTATGATGAAAAATTTTTGTCACTAATATTTGAAAGAAAATAAAAAATTAAAAAAAATTAAAAATTACAAACTATTTATGATGAAAATATTACATCATAAATAATGAGTATTTATGATGAATAGTAAATTTTTTATCACAAATACTCTAGTATTTATGATGTAATATTTTCATCACTAATACATAAAAAAATTAAAAAAATTTTAAAATTTAAAATTATAAATTATTTATGATAAAAATTTAACATCTTCAATAATGGAATATTAATGACAAAAGCTCAATTTCTATCACAAATACTCTATTATTTATGATGAAAAATTTTTCTCGCTAATAAATGAGAAAAAATAAAAAAAAATTAAAAATTTAAAAATTACAAATTATTTGCATTGAAAACTCTATTTTCGTCGTAAATAACATGTATTTGTGATGAAAAATCTATTTCCATCATAAATAATCATATTTACAATGAAAAATTTTCATCATGAATATTTAAAAAAATAAAAAATTTTAAAAATTTATAAATTATAGATTATTAGCAATGAAAATTTTTTTATTGAAGGATATTTAGATATATTGTAGTAATTTTTTTTATATTTATAAAAATAAATATTAGAAAGTTTTTAAAAATTAATATGTGCATAAGAAAAGTTTGTAGAATATTAAGATATCCCTGATCCTCAATCTTTATAAGGCTCTATCTGTGGCATCTTGAACCAATCCAAAATTAATTCTTGGAGGATGGATCAAGACAAAGATGGTTGGAAATTGAAGCTGAAGATGTCGTCATTCCTTTGGCTGCCTATTTGAATCTCGCCCAGATGACGTTCGATCTTTCGGACCTTTTGCTCGAGGTCCTCCTTCCGACAAGATTTTGTGAGGCACAAAGAGTAACCCAAAGTCGAATCTCCATTGGAGGAGACTGGAGAATGTTGGCATTATTCTTCATGCCTGGATCCTGATGGGACGGTGATTGTCGATCGATCAGGGCAGAACGATGTGCATCTCGAGGGGATTCTTTGGAAGCAATTTTGTTGGCTACATGGAGAGGACACAGTTTGAGGAGCATGTTGTGGGGGTTGTCATTGCTCTGTGGTTTGCTGTAAATGCTGGATAGTGTTGGTCAATGCTTGGACCTATCGAATCAGGTCGTTGGATTGTTGCGAGACCTCTATAATAAGTGATGGTATAGGCCCTTAAGGAGTGGATGCTTGCACTGCATCACCCATGCTTCGTTGATATGACTGTCGATGAGAAGCGGCAAAATTGTTGCAAGTTTTTGTTCTTACCATAGTTCATCCATTTCATTACTAAAATATTCTAGAAAGTTGATATATTTACTACATCAGCTATATATATATATATACACACACATATATACATATATTATTGCATTATTGTGGCTAAAAGATGAATGAAAAATGAATGAAAGAAAATAATATTGGGAACAAGACTTGATCAGGAGAATTTTTTTTTAAATAAGAAATTATTTTTTATTAATTATTAGCAATGAAAAAATTTTCATCGTTAATTATGTAATTAACGATGAAATAAAAAATTTTCATCATCAATAATATTTTTTTGGGGCTGAATTTTTTCAGCAAAAAATTTTTTTTTGGCAAAAATTATTAGCGACGAAAATTAATTTTTCATCACAAATATTTTTTGTTTGAATTATTTACGATGAAAATTGATTAGTAGCGATGAAAATTTGCGTCTTCAATACCCCATGTCCCATCAACTCCCATAGGAAACCCATTTTTCTTCCTCGTCCCCCCCGGCAGTCCGGCTTCCTCCCCCTCCCGCGAGCTTCCTCCCCCCGGCGTCCCGCATGCCTTGGTTTCCTCCGTCGCCGCCGCCACCACCGTCAAGGTGAGTCGACTTCATCTCTATTTTTTTTAGGGTGGGTTTTGACCGAGGATGGGGATGGGGAATGTGCCAGGGATGGCGCACTTGGGCTGGGACGGTGGGCTGCAGCCACGTGGGGCTTGCGGGCCGTGACGACAATGGTGGGCCGTGGCCACATGGGGCCTACGGGCCGCGGCCACATGGGGCCTGTGGGCTGTGACGATGATGGCGGGTCGGGTTCGACGATGTGGGGCCAACGACGGGCCTGGGCTGAGGCCGGCGAGCCAAAGCCAGAGCCGGCGACATCGACTCTTCTTTTTTTTTGGGGGGGGGTGGGTTCGAGCGGGGATGGGGAACGGCACCGGGCTGGCGTGCCAAGGCTGACGTGCCATGGCCGGCATGTCGGAGATGATGCGCTTGGGCCGGGACAGCAAGCCGCAGCCACGCGTGACCTGTGGGCTTCGACCACGTGGGGCCTGCGTGCCTGGGCATGCCGGGGCCAACGACGGCTGGCCGAGGAGGGGCCGGGGTCGTCGAGCCGGAGCCGACAACGGCGAGCCATGATGGGGTCAGCTCACGACTGTGCCAGGGCCTACGGGTCGGGCCGACGATGGTGGGCCAGGAAGGGGCCAGCGAGCTAGAGACGGAGCTGGCAACGGTGAGCCGGGGTGCGACTGTGCTGGGGACGGTGTGGCGGCATGTCGGGCATGCATGGCCTGCGAGCCGCGGGGCCTGCGGGCCAGGCAAACATGGGTTCAGATGGGTCGGGCCTGGGTTGGGGTGGGTCGAGCCTGGATGGGGCCAGTCGGGCCGGCTCAAGTCGAGCCACCGTTGGTCGGGTGGAGCCGGGTCGGGTCAGGCTAGGGTCGAGGATGGTGGAGCCAGGGCGAGGTGGGTCGGGCAGGTTCGGGTCGGGCTGGGGTAGGTCGGGTCTGGTCGGGCAGGGGCGGGTCGAGCCGGGATAGGGCGGGTCGAGGATGGTAGGGTCCGGGCCGGGCCGGTTCTAGTTCGGGCTGGGATGGGGTGGGTGTTGTGATCCAGATGGTGTGCCCAAGGCCCAGGGGACCAAGGCTAAGGCCAAGGTCTATCATTCATGAGGGCTTCATGGAGGCTCTAGGGCTAGTTGGGCCCTAGGTTGAAAGGCTGTGGACCTTTCGGGTTCTTGAAGTCTAGATTATGTGGGCCTCAAGGGATCAACTCTTTATGGGCCAGGTCTGGGCCCAGGATAGGTGAGATTAGGTCGAGTCATGGGTGTACATGGGCTTGGGTTAACCTAATCTCCCATAGAGTTGGTCAAGGGAGTTTTGGGTTTGGGTCACTTGACCCTGTGTTTATATATACATACACTGTATAGGTTTGATTAAACCAAGGAATATGAAAACCCTTTCTCCCAAGTCTCTCTCTCTCTTCTCCCTCTCTCTTCAGCTATTCTCCATGCCCCAGGAGCAAGAAACCCTAGGGTTTCTTGCCGCCAGGTCCATAGAAGGCAGGAAAAGCAGGTGAGGCGCTAGGATTTTGAGCCCCTCCCCCTTTGTGCCACCAACCATATTGCCTCTCCCTCTCTTGGAGCTGCCCAAACATTAGGTCTAGGACTTGAAATCTCTTTCTACGAGGTTGGTACAAGTTTCTCTCAGATCTAAAATTGATCTGAGGTCGTTTGAGGTACGGGTGAGATCTCCATCAACAGATCTACAGGAAAGGCTGCAGCAGGACAGATCTGTAAGGTCTAGTTCTATCTATCTTATTCCCATCTAGAATACCCCAATTCAAGATCTATAAATTGGAAGACCTTATTCTAGGCTTGGTCTGGTTGGGTACCAAATCTTGGATTTTTTAGAGTGATCTTAGAGGCATTCTTCATCTGGAACGAAAGGCTGATGAAGAAGACAGCAACCAGGCTGATTTCGTCAAGGGCCTTCGATCGAGTCCAGAAGTCTCCATATTTGTTCATTGCTGGTTCCACTACACCCAAGGTCCATAAGAGGAGCCAGGATCATGCTCCAATAGTTGGTATCAGAGCCACATTGGTGAGGAAGCGGTTTCAAGTGCGAGAATTTGAAGATCCCAAGTGCTGAAAATTTTCAGCAAGGTACCATCAAGGTATATTCTACACTTCTTGATTTTATATTGCTTGTTTGGCTTGGATCCAGTCATGGGCAGCAATATGAAGGTTGATTTTGAGAAGTTTGATGGCAAGAAAAATTTTTTCATATGAAAAATCCGAGTGGAGGATCTTCTGGTGCAAGCAGATCTGGATCAGGCTTTGGATGAGAAGCCTGAGGGAATGACAGATAGATAGTGGGCATCGTTGGAGAAGAAAGCATGCTCGGTGATCAGAGGATGTTTGGTGGATGCGACGTTGTATTCGGTACTGGAAGAAAAGACCCCGAAGGGCCTTTGGTCGAAGTTGCACACCATGTATATGGGGAAGAATATGTGCAACAAGCTAATGCTGAAGAAGAGGTTGTACAGTCTTCGGATGCAGGAGGGATCTGATGTGATTGGCCACATTCAGAGGTTCGACCAGTTGTGCATGGAGTTGATGAATATTGGGGTGAAGCTGGATGAGGAGGACAAGTCCCTGTTGCTTTTGTGTTTGCTGCCAGGATCATATGACTCTTTGGTGACTACACTGCTCTACGGCAAGGAGACTCTGGAATATGAGGACATGGTCTCAGTGCTGAGGTCTAATGAGCAAAGGAAAAAGTTGACCAGAGATCGAGGTCCCCAGGAGGGTTTGGCAGTAGGGGAGAGGACAGGTAGAGGCAGAGGCAGAAGCAAGTCCAGGGGGCGGTCCAAGTCCAGGAAGGGAAAGAGAGATGAAATGCTTCAAGTGCAACGAGATCGGGCACTTCAAGCGAGAATGTCCACTATGGAAGAGCAAGAAGGGAGAAAGAAGTGGCTCAGAATCAGTGAGTGCAGTTGCTGGGCAGCAAGTAGAGGATGATCTACTTGTGGTATCAGATGGTCACAGGCATTACATAGAGGAGTGGACACTAGACTCTGCATGCTCACATCACTACACACCACACAGGTCTTGGTTTGTGACATACACCAAGACGGATGAGGGATCAGTGACTCTAGGCGACAATCATCCTTGCAAGGTGGCTGGGATAGGGACAGTTAGGGTGAGGATGTTTGATGGGATTGTGAGGATATTAACAAATGTAAAGCACATCCTAGAGCTGGAAAAGAATCTGGTGTCACTAGGCTACTTGGAGCGCAGTGGATACAGCTTCAGCAGTAGGGCTAGAAGCGGAGTACTGAACATCTCCAATGGAGCTATGGTAGTGATGAGAGGCAGGAGGTTGGACAATAATCTCTATCGCATGGAGGGATCTGTGGTGACCGGAGAGTCTGATGCAGCAGCTGCAGCACAGGACCAGTAAGGGGCTTACAGGATGTGTCACTACCGCCTAGGCCACATGGGTGACAAGGGGCTGAGGGAGTTGAGCAGGAGAGGACTCATCTCTGATCTGGAGGATGGTACTACAGGGGAGATCTGTGAGCCTTGCCAGATGGGAAAGCAGAGGAGAGTTCAGTTCAACATCAGTACAACCCGCAGTGCAGCCCCTCTAGAGTTAGTACCCACAGATGTGTGGGGACCAGCCCCAATTTCAGCTAGGAATGGGCCAGATACTTCATGACCCTAATTGATGATTTCTTAAGAAAACTCTGGATTTACTTCATGAGAGAGAAGTCTGAGGTCTTCACCAAGTTCAAGATCTAGAGAGCTGAGGTGGAGAAGGAGCAGGGGAGGAGCGTGAAGTGTCTGAGGTCAGACAATGGCGGAGAGTACACCAGCAGAGAGTTCCAGGATTACTGTGAGGAGTGTGGGATCAGGAGACACTTATCAGTTAAGGGGACTCCACAGCAGAATGATGCATGAGGCTATAGGCAGGGCTTCCAAAGGCACGAGAGGATGAATAGAACACTTCTGGGAAAGGCACGATGCATGAGGCTATAGGCAGGGCTTCCAAAGGCATTCTGGGTTGACACAGTTGATGCAGCGGGTTACTTGGTCAATCAGTCACCTCACACCAGGTTGGATAGCAGGCTTCCAGAGGAGGTGTGGTTTGGGAGGACAGTTGGGCTGGGCCATCTACGGGTATTTGGGTGCACGGCCTATGTGCACATTGGAGCTGGTGAGCGGAGCAAGCTAGACGCCAGATCACGCAAGACGGTGTTTCTAGGCTATCCACGAGGAGTTAAAGGATATAGGCTGTGGGATCCCTTGAAAAAGAAGGTCATCATTAGTCGGGATGTGATTTTTGATGAGGAGTCAGTCCTACGAAGGCGAGCAGGCATAGAGGAGCAGCAGGAGCAGGAGGAGGTCCAGCAGGGTGCTGTTGGAAGCTTACCTCTTTGATTTTGCCTCTTACAGGTACTATAGGAGGACATGACATTCAGGTGGAGAACCTACCTAAGATGTCTCCACAGGTGGAGAGGACTCAGATGGATGATCGAGGCGAAGAGATCCAACAGGAGCGAGTTGGATCGAGGACTGATATCGGTGTTGCACTACATAAGTCCAAGAGGACCATCAGGCAACCAGACCGATATGGCTTCGAGGAGATGCTGTCATATGCCCTGGTGATAGAGAATCGAGACCCATATACGTATCAGGAGGCTATTGAGAGCTAGGACAGAGAGCGGTGGGTCCAGACGATGTTCGAGGAGATGCAGTCTCTCCACCAGAACCAGACATGGTGATTGGTGCAGTTGCCACAGGGAAAGAGGCCCATTGGCTGCAAATGGGTCTACAGTTGTAAGGAAGGGCCTTCAGAGCAGGGAGGTATCAGATTCAAGGCGAGGTTAGTGGCCAAGGGATACTCCCAGAAGGAAGGCATCGACTTCAACGAGGTCTTCTCTCCTGTCGTCAGACATACTTCCATCAGAGTGTTGCTGAGCATTGTAGCAGCTCAGGATTTAGAGCTGGAGCAGATGGATGTCAAGACAGCATTCCTCCATGGGCATTTGGAGGAGAGGATTTACATGGAGCAGCCATCCAATTTTAAAGATCCAGGATCAAAGGGAAAGGTTTGTTTATTGCAGAAGTCGCTGTACGGGCTGAAGCAGTCGTCGAGGCAATAGTACCAGTGGTTCGACCCCTACGTGCGCAGCATTGGACTTTTCAGGTGCGAGTTTGATCCCTGTGTTTATGTTCAGTCTCTTGAGGATGGTTCTAGGGTGTTCCTACTCTTGTATGTGGATGACATGCTTATAGCATGCAAGAGTAGGAAGGTTGTGCAGGATCTGAAGGCATCCTTATCTCGAGAGTTTGAGATGAAGGATTTGGGCCCTGTAAGGAAGATCCTAGGCATGAAGATTTTCAGAGATCGAGCCCGGAGGGTGCTGCATCTATCTCAGGGGGGCTACATATAGAAGGTCTTAGAGAGGTTCGGGATGAAGGGAGCAAAGCCGGTGGAGCTGCCACTTGCCAGTCACTTCAAACTCTCGAAGACCATGGCATCACAGACTGAGGTGGAGGCTCAGGAGATGGAGATGGTTCCTTATGCTTCAGGAGTTGGGAGCTTGATGTATGCGATGGTCTGTTGTAGGTCAGACATCGCTCATGCACTGAGTCAGGTTAGCAGGTTCATGGTGCAGCCTGGTAGGGAGCACTGGAGAGCTCTGAAGTGGATATTCAGATACCTGGGCGGTTCAGTTGGAGTTGGCATCTGCTACGAACAGCGAGGAGGTACAGTGGGATACTCTGACATGTCCAGGGAGGCTCAGGGGCTGATTGGCGGTTATGTAGATATAGACTTCGGTGGAGATGTGGATACCCGGAGGTCTACGATAGGCTTCATCTTTAGCCTGTGTGGAGGTCCTATTTCTTGGAGATCGAGTCTGCAGCCTATCACGGCCCTATCCACTATAGAGGCAGAATACATCAGGCTGACAGAAGCAGCTAAGGAGGTAATTTGGCTGAAGAATTTGTTGACGGAGATGGGCCTTACTCAGGAGGCCATTAGAGTACACTTCTATTAGCACAGAACTCAGTCTATCATGCAAGGACAAAGCACATCGACATTCGGTATCATCGGATCAGGGAGCTTGTGGAGGATGGCGAGGTAGAGCTGGTAAAGGTACACACCAAGAAGAACCCAGTTGATGCACTTACGAAGGTACTTCCACGGGATAGCTTTCAGAGATGTGTTGAGCTGATTCGGCTGATGGACAGAGTGAAGCTGGTTGAGGCCTTGGGACACCAAGATGGAGATTGTTGTGATCCAGGTGGTGTGCCCAAGGCCCAGGGGACCAAGGCTAAGGCCAAGGTCCATCATTCATGAGGGCTTCATGGAGGCTCTAGGGCTAGTTGGGCTCTAGGTTGAAAGGCTGTGGGCCTTTCGGGTTCTTGAGGTCTAGGTTATGTGGGCCTCAAGGGACCAACTCTTTATGGGCCAGGTTTGGGCCCAGGATAGGTGAGATTAGGTCAAGTCATGGATGTACATGGGCTTGGATTAACCTAATCTCCCATAGAGTTGGTCAAGGGAGTTTTGGGTTTGGGTCACTTGACCCTGTGTTTATATATACATGCACTGTATAGGTTTGATTAAGCCAAGGAATATAAAAACCCTTTCTCCCAAGTCTTTCTCTCTCTTCTCCCTCTCTCTTCAGCTATTCTCCATGCCCCAAGAGCAAGAAACCCTAGGGTTTCTTGCCGCCAGGTCCATAGAAGGCAGGAAAAGTAGGTGAGGTGCTAGGGTTTTGAGCCCCTCCCCCTTTGTGCCGCCAACCATATTGCCTCTCCCTCTCTTGCAGCCATCCAAACATTAAGTCCAAGACTTGAAATTTCTTGCTACGAGGTTGGTATAAGTTCCTCTCAGATCTAGAGTTGATCTGAGGTCGTTTGACGTGCGGGTGAGATCTCCATCAACAGATCTACAGGAAAGGCTGCAGCAGGACAGATCTGCAAGGTCTGGTTTTATCTACCTTTTTTCCTTTCTAGAACATCCCAATTTGAGATCTACAAATTGAAAGACCTCGGTCCAGGCCTGATCTGGTTGGGTACCAGATCTTGAATTTTTTAGAGGTGATCTTAGAGGCGTTCTTCATCTGAAATGAAAGGCTGACGAAGAAGACAGCAACCAGGATGATTTCATCAAGGGCCTTCGATCGAGTCCAGAAGTCTCCAGATTTGTTCGTTGCTGGTTCTGCTGCACCCAAAGTCCATGGGAGGAGCTGGGATCGTGCTCCAACAGTGGGTTGGGCTGGGTCGGGTCAGGTTGGCATGGGTCGGGTGGAGCGGGTCGAGTTGGGCTGGGGTCGGGGATGGCAGAGCCGTGGCGGGGTGGGTCAGGTCATGGTCGGGTCGAGCTAGGGCTGGTCGGGTGGAGTCGGGTTGGGTCCGATCGGGTTGGGGTGGGTCGGGCCAAGATGGGGCGGGTCAGGGATGGTAGGGTTCGGGTCTGGTCAGTTTCGATTCAGGCCGGGATGGGGCGGGTCAGGTCGGGCTGGGGCGGGTCGAGTGGAGTCGGGGCTGGTCGAGTCAGGTCTGGTCTGGTCCATGCCAGGCTGGGCTAGGGTAGGTGGGGTTGGGATGGGACGGGTCAGGTCAGATCTTCATGAGGATGAAATATGATGCTGAAATTATTATAGTTATCGCATATTATTTTTTAGTGTTACTTCTGAAGTTAGTTAATTATTTGACTAATTATTTTTTCACTAACACAATGCACATTGCTGTTACTTGTTACAATTAAATTATTTTATGTGCTATTTTTTGTGTTGCTAAAATTATAAATAAAAAAGATATTTCTATTTTAGAAAAAATTCTATTGAAATTTTTGATTAAAAAATTTCAGTACAAAGTTATTTCTTTTGATAAATTAGAAATTCATCTTTGAATGCACATTCAAAGATGGTACTTAAATTATATTGAGCCATAGATTTTCGTTCTAGTTTCGATCTTCATCGAGATCGAAACTTGGATGTCCCGTATTTGGACTTTTTGAAAAAGTAATAATATTATTATTGTTAATAGTTGATATTTCATTTTATTATGTGGTATTCAGTAGTTATCTATCCATTGTTCTTCGGATATATGGTGGATAGGGTGCGTGGGCACTATGTCCATATCGTATACTTAGAGAACCATGGGGAGATGCTGTCGAAATTTTTACAAAAATGAGATGAAATATCCACTAATAACAATAATGAGATTATTACTTTTTTGAAAGGGATAGGGTCACACCTATTAGTAATGATTTGAAAAGGATAGGATCATGCATTTTGTATCAAGTGATCCGGATTTGGATCCGGGTTGGGATTTTAGCTGAAATTCGAAACACGATTCAGTCCGAAATTCAGATCGAGATCCAGAATACCACTAAACTTTATTTTGGTTATTAATGATTTTGTATTTGTTGTTAGATGAATATCAATAAAAGTTGGATGAATGCTAGAGATATTTTTTACCTAAATATCGAAAAAGAGTTCGAGATTTTATTGACTTTGCACGGCATAAGGCTGACAGTGCTAGTCAGATAAAGTGTCCATGCAACAGATATGTCAATTTGATATATCATCACATAATACTTATTGAGGAGCATCTGCTACAATATGGTATGGATAAGAAGTATACTTGTTGGATATGGCATGGGGAGAGTGATTCGAATGAAGTGGTGCGCGACGATGACGATACTGAAGATGATAGTACTGATGGTGCTGGACCTATCAACAATAGTGGTATTGGAGAATTGTTAGATGATTTACATCAAGGTTCTTGTTCAAATGTATGTATGAATACTACTGCATCTAAAAGTACTTCTGATCATGAGCATAATATCTGGCTTGAGATAGAAGGGACTTTTGCATAGTTTGCAACGCTTGTAAGGGATTCACGAGAGCCACTCTATCTAAATTGTATAAAGTTTTTCAAGTTAGAATTTTTGATAAAATTGCTTCATATTAAAATCATGAACCATTGGAGTTAGAAGTCATTTGACCAAATTTTAACATTGATTAAAGCAGCTTTGCTTGATGGAGAGAGACTTTTGAAATCATATTCTGAAGCAAAAATATACATGCAAAAAATGGGACTTGGCTATACTCCTATACATGCCTGTAAAAATGACTGCATATTATTTTATAAGAATAACGAACAAGCAACTGAATGTCCGAAATGTGGTGAGCCTAGATACAAAATCGATAATAGGAAAGCAAAGAAGATACCTAAAAAGATTTTGAGATATTTTTCATTGATTCTAAGACTTCAAAGGTTGTATATGTCTACAAAGACAGCTAAAGAAATGAGATGGCATTATAAGAAATGGATTCTGGAGGAGAACATAGCCACCCGACCAATTTTTTAGTGTGGAAAGACTTCGATACAAAGCATCCGTACTTTGCGAGTGACCCACGCAATATTCAGCTTAGTCTAGCAACAGATAGATTTAATTTCTTTAACAATCTAAATACCTCTTACAGCATATGGCCTGTGATGCTAGTTGTATATAATGTGTCATCTTGAAAGTGCATGAAAGAATCATTTATTTTTATGTCACTGTTGATTCCGGATCCGAAAGCACCAGGTAACGAAATTGATGTATATCTATGACCTTTAATTGATGATCTAAAGGAGTTATGAGAAAATAGGGTACAGACATATGATTCTATAAGTTGAAGTAATTTTAAGTTGCATGCTTCAATTCTATGGACCATAAATAATTTTTCGATATATGAAAATTTATCTGGATGGAGCACCAAAGGATATCTTGCATGTCCAATATGTAATAGGGATGCATCCTTTTTACATTTAAAGCACCTACGAAAAATATGTTTCATAGGTCATCGATGGTTCTTCCTGCTAATCATTCTTGGAGGACCCATTATAATCAATATTTTGATGGTAAGTTCGATCGATGTTTGCCACCTAAGGAGTTAAGTGGAGCAAAAATTTTAGAACAACTTGAAGTCATTGGAAACATCCAATTTGAAAAAATATTGGGTACTCGCAAGCGGAAGCATAGTGAAGCTGAGCTAAATTGGACGAAGCAAAGCATCTTTTTCGAACTACCGTATTGAAAGCAGCTACTACTTCATCATATTCTGGATGTAATGCACATTAAAAGAATATTTGTGATAATATCATCGGTATTGTATTGAATATTTTAAAAAAAATAAAAGATGGTACAAAAGTTTGCCTTGACTTGTAGAAAATGAAAATTTGGTTGGAGTTGCATTTAGTTCATCGAGGTGAGAGATTGTTTATACCACCTGCATGTTATTCACTGTCTGGAGAGGAAAAAAAAATTTCTGTGGATGGTTCAAAATCGTAAGGTTTCCTGATGCATATGTTTCAAACATATCGCAATGTATTGGGAACAACGATGACAATATCTCCGACATGAAAAGTTATGACTCTCATTTGATGATGCAATATTTGCTTCCTGTGGTCATGCATGGTTATTTGGATGGTGATGGTCAAACTACAATGATTGAGCTGGGAGTGTTCTTCCAAGAACTGTGTTGCCGAAAATTGAAGATTAACTTACTTGAGAGATCAGAGAAAGATATTGTACTCATTCTTTGTAAGTTAGAAAAATTTTTTCCATCATCATTTTTGGATGTTATGGTGCATCTGGCTGTTCATCTTCCAAAGAAAGCTTTTTTGGCCAGACCGATACATTATCGATGGATGTATCCTATTGAAAGGTAAAAAAATTATACATACTTTATCATATCAATTATAAGATGTAAATACAGTTCTAAAATTTAAATTTATTTTTGTTTGTAGATTCTTATGCACCTTAAAAAAATATATGCGCAATAAAGCAAGGCCTAAAAGATCTATAGTGGAAGCATATGTAGCTACTAAGTATGTCACGTTCTGCTCGATGTATCTTGACAATATTGAAATAAGATTCAATCATGCAGATCGTAACGTAGACCATGAATGGTGTGACAATGAACTGACGTTATCTATATTTAAACAAATGGTTCGACCTATTGGTACAAGGAGATATGAATTTATGGACATGAACGAGCTATCCAAAGTATACTTTTATGTTCTAAATATTTATGAAAAAATTGAAGATTTTATTAAGTATCATCTTACCATACTATTTAATTTTTAAAAAAATTTTCATATCGATCTAAAATTAAAAATCATAACTTCTCGTAGTGAGTACAAGAGTATACTAAATAGAATAATATGGATGCCGATGATCGACATACGAGAAAATTTGTAAAATAATTTGATGATCTTGTAAGTTGCATTAGTGATACGTTATTTATTTACTTATAAATAATATTATTTAAACCAATATAATTTTTTATCTTATGATGTAGATGAAACATAAGTATTTTAATAAAGAAGTGGGTGCGACCGATGAGTTATACGATTTAGCATGTGGTCCCGATCGAAGGGTTAATCACTACACATCCTGTATCATTGAAGGAATAAGAATTCACACAAGGGAGCTTGAGATGCAAAGACGGACCTAGAATAGTGAAATTGCTACAACAGGATATGAAGGAGAAGAAGAAATTGATTATTATAGTATACTGGTAGATATCATAGAACTAAAGTATGGGTCCAGTAAATTTGTATTTTTGTTTCAGTATGAATGGTAAGATATTAATATAAAAAGATTAGTATTCATATCGATTTATAATTTATCAGTATAAATCTTGCACGAACATGGTATCAAAATGAGCCGTATATATTAGCAACTCAAGCGAAATAAGTAATATATTTGAAGGATCTAAAGTATCAAGGTAATTGATATATTATACAAAAAATAATACCTAGAGGCATATATGACATACCAACTCGATTAGAGATGGATAAAAATTTAGATTTACATGAAGAGGAAGCTTTTCAGCAAGAAGAACAAACATTAGCCAAGCTTTTGGTTGATGAAGAACTTATAACGGCACCTTTGAATAGGGCTGATCTTCCATCCAATGAAGTTGAAGCTAATTTTATATTTAATCTTGATGAGTCAGAGGGTGACGATCAGTTCATAAATGACGATGAGATAGAAGATGACACATATATCAATTACTGTGATTCGGACGAGGATCTGCACATCGAGGAAGAAATAAATATTGATGAGTAGATCTATATTCTTCGTTCAATTTTATCTTCCAATAATGGTATGCAATATAATTGTATTCATTAGAATATTTTTTGATTTCTACTATTATTGTTCAATATTATATTTATTTATATCTCAATTTCTGTAGATATGGCACCAGGTGATAGACGACGACGTTCGCGTTCACAGCTCCCTGTACATGCCTCAGAGGTTGAGGCACCTCCACCGATCTCTGTTGCCACACCGACTTCACTGTCAGAGGATCCTACATCGGCAGGTCCCAGTGAGGCGGGTTCCAGTGATATTAACTATTACACTTTATATATAATAAAATTTGATTTTTTTTATTTGAATCATACTAATAATTTATTTATTATTATTTCAGGTGAGTCCTCATCGATGATGAGATAAGGGCGAGGTCCATCGAAGAACCTCACTCTGAAGCATTGGAGATGCGAGCACCTGGGATAGCATCTCCGGATCGAGGTACCGGCTGACTACACCAGACCCATTAGGGGATGGTGTGACCCATGGTAGATTGAGCTGGACATCATATGCCACAATTATGCCCCTATGATGCTCTTCCATTGGCGTCACGTTCTACCGACTCAGAGAGAAGTTTTCTACACCCATTTACAGGTAAAATAAATTATATTATGAATATTTAATTTATATAGTATTCTTCTAATATTTATTATTGGCGGGGTGTATTTGATATCGCTAATTTTGAGGAGGATCGTGTGAGGCGAGCCATCGACATTCAATTATTATTGCATTTCAAGGACTATTGCCATCACATGTATCAGCATTGGTATCGGGTGATGCAAGATCATGGGGAGGAGGCAGCGTGACAGCAGCCCTATGACATCATCACCATAGATGATTGGACTATTATATGCCAGCAGTACAAGGATCCGGCATATCAGGTTACACATCTAAATTTTTTTTTATATAGTTTAGTGACTTAATCATTTATTCTTAAATTAATTTTTTATCTACTAATTTTATTGATAATTTTACAGAGATGAAGTGTCCAGAATGCGGCGAACTGGGCGAGACAGACCGTGCCACATTGTGGGGGTTCGAGATCATTTGCTCATCATATAGAGCACATGGTAGGTAATTTTTAATTAGCATATAATTCTCTAGTTATTTAAATTTTTTTAATTAATTCTCAAATTACAGAGAGATGCTAAGAGTGGTATGCTTCTTGGTAAGATCGATATCTACCAGCGGACCCACCAGTGACGGTCGGGGGAGTGGACGATGGGGAGCCAGGAGCTCTTTGTAAGTTTTTTCTATTATTTTTAATTCACAATTTGATTTTTATTATAAAATTAAAATAACTATAATTTAAATTTTTAGGATCGTACGACAGAGATTAGATCCTAGCCTACACCTGAGGGCTCGATCGCATCCACAGATGATGAGATCTGTGATCGGATGCTCGATACGAGACCCTGTTATGTTAGGGGTCTAGGGTATGGGATCACTGCTCCCTCATCCTCATGCACATCTAGGACGGATATCCATTCTGCGTGTGAGGCTCGACTGACGGGGATGCAAAGGCAAACTGTCGAGGATCGACAGCGAGCTCAGGAGTTGGCTGCACATGTCAATGACTATCAGCACTTTCAGATCCAGATGATAGAGTGGATGGTACAAATAGAGTAGACGATACAGCTGATGAGACAATAGCAGGCCGATCCGAGCTCCATCGTCGATCTGAGCTCCATTGAGCACTCCCCTTCCCCAGCTCATTCTCTAGATATCGATATTTGACGGCTTACTGATGTATTTTTTTTTATTTTAAATATTTTATAATTTTAATTTAATATAATAAAATAATAAAATTTATTTATCAATTTATTATGTAAATTTTTTATTTTAATTTTTTTAATTTATAAAAAATATTATACATATAAATTTAAAATATATATTCACAAATTTTTTAAAAAAATATAACTAAATTATTAGTGACAGAATTCTTTTTGATAAAATATTCATCGCTAAAAATATTTTACTAACATAATTTAATTTATTAATAAATATATAATTAATAGTGATAAAAATATTCATCATAAATAATTAAGTTATTTACGATGAATTTTTTTCATCGCTAATATTATTCAATTTTTTTAAATAATTTTTTTATTAAATTAATAGTGATGAATTATTTTTATTGTAAAAATAATTTTTTGTGATGGAAATTTTCATCGCTAAAATTTTAACAAATAATAGTGATGAAAAATTTTCATCATAAATACTTTTTTTAGATTAAATTTTTTTATCTATTTTTTTAACGATAAAAAATATTCATTGTAAACATCTTTTATTAGTGATGAAATTTTTTTTCATCATAAAATATTATCAACGATGGGATTATTTGTGATGAAATATTAGCGATCAAAATTTCATCGCTAATATTATTAGTGACGAAAATTAGTTATTAGCAATGAAAATTTTTCATCGCTAATAACCTGTTTTGTTGTAGTAGTCACCAAATATATCAGTAAAATTCTTTCATAAAATTTTCTTTCTAAAAGACAACCTAATGAAAAATATTAGTAAATATATTTAAAAATAGAATGGAAAAAAAATTGTGATCAATGTTTTTTAAAATAAGTTTGTGTGTATTAATTTTTAAAATTTAGGAGAAAAACTTTCAAATTTCATGTGATATATCTCTTTCCCTGCCACACCCCCGCATGCATGAGATATCTCTCTCTTTCGCTCTTACCTTCGAGCCACAACCTCTCTCTTTCTCTAGCATCGATGCTGTCTCCATGTCCTGCCTCACTCTTTCTCTCGCATCGACGCCATCTCCAAGTCCTTAGCTTCCTCGGGTTGGCCTCCTTGTCTTGGCCGATGGCTTCCGCTGTCTCTATGATCTCCGCTTTGGACGTGGTGGGGGCTGCCTCTGCAGAGGTATTATTTAAACATTGGCTTTGGTTTTTGACTTTATAGGTTCTCTCTTTTTATTTCATTGTCATTCTAATTTTTTCTAGGTTGGTTACTCACTCATCTTGATTTCATTATTATATTCCTTTGAAAGCCTAAGACATTGGTCCTGAATGTTTTTTATTATTCTTGTAGGTTTTCTTACAATCTCGACAATTTACTAAAGAAGTAAGATTTAGGTAAGAAACTTTTTGCTCCTAATACAAAGTTCTTAGCATTGATATTCTATAGAAGTTTTGCAGAATCTAATGTTTTATCAGAATAAAACTTTGCCTTTAGTGAATTATAGTACTTAATTGGATGGTGCAGTTTGGTTTCTTACAATGTTCTCACTGCAGAAACAAGAGGTTGCCATAGGCCTAAGGTCTCTATTCCTACTTATATTGCAGTTGTTACTGCTTTGTGAATTATAAAGATATGTTTTTTGAGGCATTAGCTAGTAATGGTCTACACGAGAGTTTTTGTAGCATAAAATTTACCAAAATTCTTAATTAGGATCAAGTTGAGGGGCTACAGTACTTTAGATTTAAATTACTTTCATGATTTTATTTGTCTTTATTTTTTAATTTTTGGTGCAGACCCTAAAGGAAAACCAATAGTTCAAAGCATGCATTTTACAATTTTACATAGCGGAAGATAGTAGATTAAATATTTTAATCTCCTACACATAATTTAGATTAGATCTAAACTATCTACTAAGGATCTATGACATAAAATTTTCATACAAAAATTATCTGATATAAAAAAAATTACATCGATCACATCGATATCCTAGATCAGATCTAACCGTTGATCTAATCAGATGAGTTCAGAACTTAATATGTTTGTGCGGGTCAATGATCACTGCTGCTGATAGGTATGGTATGAGATTCTTTCTGATATCGAGTAGCCGCATTGCTCGTCCGGCCTCTACAGGTTGTCTACTCGAAGTCCTGATTGGATTGTCTTTCCTGAGAGTGCTAGCTCGTGCAGAAGGCACTAGATGGCTGAAATAAGCTTCTTTTTTTGAATCATCCGAACTCTTTCAGATCAAAGGATGGAGCTACATGAAGAAGTAGTAGTGTGGGAGATTGAAATAAGACCCTCTCGTATTTCTTCTCACACAAAAATCTAAAGTCAAAACCCTAGAACCCACCCTAGACCTCATGCCCTAAGAGGTAGGTCTCTACCTTTATTTCTCATGCACAGAAGACTGCCCCCTCTCTATTTCACACCTGCCTCTATCTTAGAAGAGATTTTTTATGATAAAATTCAATCCTTTTGTTGCACAAAATGAGAGGAGATTTTAAGGTGGCGTGGAGAGGTGAAGGGATAAAAATAAAGTGGTTAGACGTAGTTCAAATTCAAATCAATTTTAATTCAAAACTCAACCACTTATCCTTATCCAAGTGGGATGCCATAAGAGCTGAGGTGTGAGACATTTCTCATGTCATTCACTTCACAATTTGTTGCATAAGCTTCAACCTTCGAAAGGTGATGGTGCCAAGGTATGGATAAGGATAAGTGCAAGGTTGTTTCAAGTCAAATTTCAAATGATTTGAATTCGAATAAAGAACCAACTTATCCTCATCCAAAAGGAACTAGAGAAGGGAGTGACAAAGCACTTCTAGGCATGGAAAAAATTTATATAAGAACCTTTCTTGCATGAAGAAAAGGTGGGTGTAGAAAAGAGGTGGCGCATGGGTTGGTTCAATTCGAATTCGAATAATTCTTATCCAATTAGGTTCTTAACTCAACCAAATTAGGTTAGACCCAATTAGATCATTGAACCTAATCTAATTAGATAACAAATAGCTTTGATTAAATTTTAATCAAATCAAAAATTAATCGAGTTCAAGTTTTGATCAAATCAAGAATCGAACACCCTTAACGATTTGGTCATCTTATAACTTAATTGAGTCAAATCAAATTGAATCTAATTCAATTAGATTTGATCCAAACCTCAATGCTTAATTAAATTGAGCTAATTAGTGATCTAATCATTAATCAATCCTTCTATAATTCATCAATAATTATTAAATTAATTTATTATAATTTTTGCACAAGATTAGTCATCAATCGAATTGATGATTATATCTTAGAATGATTCTTAACCGTCGATCAGCCACATGATCAGTCAGAATTTTTTTTGAATGTAATCCCATAGATTCAAACTTAAGCCAGTAGCACAGGAACAATCTTCCTATACCAATCAAAGTGACCATCTAGCAATGGTACCCGATGTCCGGATAGATTGAAAGATTGCAAAGCAACATTCAAGAATCTATTGGCACATAGTTATCATATAATTCATCCCTTTGACCCTAATACTCAAGATGACCAAGGTTTTAACTATCAATCCTGAAAAGATTATCCACATTGTATTTCAACTTTCAAATCCATCATATGGATTACCCTGGTTGATGTTTTACTGAATTGAAACATACTGATGCATTAATTCTTACTTATTCAGAGGGTCAATTCCATCTTGACTCACACACCAACTTTGTAAGTACTTGATTGTATTCAAAAATTTTTCATCACTGAATTAAAAATTTAGGTAGTCCAACATCAAAGCATAGTGAGTTACTTGCAAGTCACTATAGTAATCTCAGTTCGGAGGGACACTTATACCTATATCCTTCATAAGCTACTCTTGACAATAGAATACTCAGTAGTTAATCATGTTCCATGAGATGTACCCCTATGTCTTACTTGCATGCCATGTCAGTGTCTTCACACTTCTTGGTTAAGAGGATAACCAACCCACATGACACACAACGACCTACACTTGATATAATATCATCCTTATAATAGCATATCATTTGGTCTTGAACTATGTTCAAGGACTAAATGATATATCTTCCTATATTGATTCAAATAGTCTTAAGAACTTCATCACAAAATAGGAGTTCAAATAAGGTGTACACAGAGTAATGAGAAAATTAAATAATATTTATTATTTTAATAATTCATATATAATTACAATAATTAGCTCAATCATCAACAGGCTGATGATTGGCTTTGGGATACAATTTCTAACAAACTCAAATTAAGTCATCCAGAGGTTAGCAAACTTAGGTGGTTTTTCTTTTATTGCTGGAAACTTGCAATAGGATTGATTTGTTTGTTGTACAGAAATAGAAATCTCTAGACATCAGACATGGATGTTTCAAGCCGAAGGGAGTACACAGATGAAATTTTAAATGGCTTGAAAGAGTTCATTAACTTTGCTTGTCAATAACTGAAATATATAATTGAGGGAGTTATTAGGTATCTTTGTAAGTTATATGAAAATGAGAAGCACTTAGCCCCAGATTTGGTGAATCTTCACATTCTTCAAAAAGGGTTGACATTGAGGTATTGGTATTGAACATTACATGGAGAAGAAGCACCTCGGATTAATTTGGATGATGATATGCATTCAGCTGCTATAAGTAGTCATCAAGAGTGTGATTTTGACATGCATTTAGGTGAATCAAGTGGATTTCCAACAGAGAGTTTTGAGACAGATTCAGGTGGTCCAAGCAATATTCTATGTAGTAACTATGAACATGTGAATAGATATCAAGGGATGGTGTGTGATGCTGCTGGTGTAGAATTTGGGTAGTAGTTTGAACAAAATATAGAGGAGCCTCCAAATATGGATGCTACAAGATTTTATGAGTTGTTGAATTCAGCTTAACAACCATTATGGCCAGGTTGTGAAAACCATTCTGAGTTGTCTGCTGCTCTTAGAATGTTGAGTCTCAAATGTGACTACAATATGGCCCATGGCTGTTTTGATGCAATGGCATAATTTATGAAGGAGGCAAGTCATCCTAAAAACAAAATTTCTATTAATTATTATAGGGCAAAGAAACTAGTATCCGAACTTAGCTAACTAGCTAATAGATTGATTGCTGTATTAAGGGATGTATGCTATATTACAAGGATGACAGAAACTTGAAGGAGTGTAAGTTTTGTCATGAATCTCGCTATGAAACATGTAAAGCACACACATGGAAGTGTAGAGGTGTTCCCCGTGAGACAATTCATTATTTGCCCCTCATCCCTAGATTGCAATGGTTATATGCTTCTAAGAGCTCCGTAGGGCACATAAGGTGGCACCATAAAAATTGTAGAGAAGATGGTGTGTTATGCCACCCTTCAGATGGAGAAGCATGGAAGCATTTTGACCAGACACATCTTGACTTTGCTGTAGAACCTCGAAATGTTAGACTTGGCTTATGTGCTGATGGATTTACACCTTATAGCCAATCAGCTAAACCATACTCTTGCTGGCCAGTAATTATTACTCCCTATAATCTCCCTCCTGAATTGTGTATGACTCCCCCTTACATGTTCTTAATCTTGATCATTCCAGGTCCAGATAACCCAAAAAGTAGAATTGATGTGTACTTACAGCCATTAATAGATGAGTTGCAGCAATTATGGAATGGTGGTGTCACAACATATGATGTCTCAAAAAAGTAGAATTTTGTTATGAGAGCAGCACTGATGTGGACAATTAATGATTTTCCAACATATGGCATGTTGTTGGGGTGGAGTACGGTTGGAAAATTAGTATGCCCAATATGCATGGAATGATCTAAAGCTTTCACATTGAAAAATGGTAAGAAAAATCCTTGGTTTGATTGCCACCATCAATTCTTAGATTTTGATCATGCTTTTAGAAGAAACAAAGATGCTTTTTACAAAAATAGACAAGAGAAATCCAACCCTCCTCCTAGGTTAACAGGGGACCAAGTATAGGAAAGAGTTTGTGACTTTCCTAAGATAACTGAAATAGGGCAACAGACACATTTTTCAGGATATGGGGTATCTCATAATTGGACAAAACGAAGCATATTTTGAGATTTGTCATATAAGAGAACCAAACTAATACAGCATAATCTTGATATCATGCACATTGAAAAAAATATGTTTTATAATATGTTTCATACTGTTATGGACAACAAAGAGAAAACTAAGGATAAAAAGGAAGCTAGAATCGACTTGCCAGAATATTATCGATGAAAGGATTTGTAGTTGGAACCTCTACCAAATGGAAAATAGAAAAAATCTAAAGCTAAGTTCGCTTTGACCATGGAGCAAAAGAAGGATGTGTGTAATTGGGTAGAGGAGCTGAAGATGCCAGGTGGCTATGTTTCCAATTTAGCTAGATGTGTTGATAAGAAAGATGCAAAGCTATCTGGGATGAAAAGTCATGACTGCCACATTTTAATGGAATGTCTTCTTCCAATTGCCTTTGGTACACTTCCAGACACAATATGAAAGCCTATAACTAAACTGAGTCAATTCTTTAGAGACTTATGCACAACGGTATTACAGGAAGATTATTTATTACAAATGAAATAAAAACATTCCTATCATCTTGTGCAAACTAGAGCAAATTTTTCCATCAGGGTTGTTTGACTCTATGGAGCATCTACCAATTCATTTGTCACATAAAGCTAGAATAGGTGGCCCAGTTCAATATCAATGGATGTATCCATTTGAAAGGTAATAACCCAAGTTTGTCTCCATGTCAAGTTTAACATTTATCAATGACATAATTAATTTATTTAAAATTTTGTTGTAGGTTCCGCAATAAGATCAAAAAATAATGAAAAATAAATGATACAGTGAAGGATCTATATGTCAAGCTTACTTAGCTCAAGAGATATCCAACTTCTGTTTTCATTATTTTGAGCCACATGTCCAATGTAGAAGAACTAGAGTTGGTCGTAATGGTGATGGGGTTGAAAATTATAAAATTCAATCAACTCTATCAATCTTTAATCATTCTGGTTGTACTACTAGCAAGTATAAAGATCGATGGCTAGATGATAGAGAAATGCATGCTGCCCAATTACATGTTCTGTTAAATTATGATGAAGTGAAATCATATCTTAAGTAAGTAATAGACAATATATATATATATATATATATATATATGTTGGTGCAGAATTTCGTCGATGTCAGAGAAGCTGGAGTCGAGGGGATCACGGCTGCCATCGGGACCTGCAAGGAAAGTCTAAACCAGAGTTGGGGGTGCTCCGGCAAGACCCTCCGATGCTCAAGTCAGTATTCTGCTTCAACAAAAATGGAGCACTCGAATAAAATTTTAGCAGAGTTTAGAGATAATGCTTAGAACTTCTAGGAGAACGTATCTGGGGGGTCTCTTTTATAGACGAGCGAGTGTAACCGATTGACAATGACATCCGTAACTGCCTGGTAGTGGGCTGTTTGGGACCATGTGAAGTTTGTTACGGAGAGTAGTGGTGTCCATTATCGCGACTTGCCAGGGAGTTTGGGTCGGACGGCTGAAGCTCGATTGGGACATCTGGTGGAGTGAAATAGCTCTCTGTCTCAGCAATCTAAGAGAAGCTCGGATATTTTTGAGGTTGCTGATGGGTTAACTGTTGTTGGGTGCCTTAGGCGTTGATGCTGCAGATGGAAGTCATCTGCTGTAGAAGCCCGGACGAAAACTTTCTGTTGGAGAAATCCGACTGAAGTCCAATTGCTAGAGAAGTCCGTCTGAAATTTGTCTGATGTAGAAGCTTGTCTAAAGACTGTCCGCTGGAGAGGTCCGGTTGCATGAGGAATCCGACAGAAGGTCGACCGATAGCGAAATTTGGAAGGCATTGTGGAAGTTCGTCTGGAATCCATCCGTTGTAAAAGTTCGAATGGAGTTCGATTCTTGTAGGAGTTTGGAAGGAGGCTGCTTACTGTAAAAGCTCGGATGGAGACCGATTACCATAGAAACTCGGATGAAGTCTACTTGTAATAGAAGTTTGGATGGAATTCACTTACTGTAGAAGCTCGGATGAAATTCGAAAGGTGGTCGACTACCGTAGAAACTTGGATGGAGTCTGGTTACTGTAGAAGTCCTGCTACTGGAGAAGTCCGAATATTGACGAAGTCTGGAAGAGGCTCGGAGTAAAGTCGATCGTGACAGGAGGAAGTCTGGAAGAGATTCGGAGAGTACTCGATCACTGTACAAAATCGACTGATAGTGAAGCCCAGAGAGTATTTGGAGCAGTTCGATAGACGACTGAAGGAGCTCATTATTGGAGAAGTCCAGAGGGTACGGTAGGAGTTCATCTATTGGAAGAATCTGGAGGACACTATAGAAGGTCGACTGCTGGAGGAGTCCGGATGGTACTGTGGAAGCTCGGACGGTCGGGGGAGTTCAGAAAGATGCTGCATAAGGTCAGAAGCCGGAAGAGTCCTGGGAGGGTTGGCCTCTTATGAACTTCAGCTGGGGTTATTTTATACCCAACACTAGTCTCCCTACTTTCGAGTTTGGATTTCGAATGAAGAAAGTACAGAGAAATTTTCACAGTCGAAGTTGCCCCCCTTGATTTTCGTACTCGATTGTTTCTAGATATTTTGGCGTTTGGCACGCCGATGCTGGAGTCTTTTCAAATCGAGGCGATCCGAAAAGATTTTTTCAAAATTTCCACTGGAGCGTCGCCCCAGGTATGGCGCAATAATGATTCTGTCAGTCATCAGCCGTCTGCCACGGCAAGTGGGACAAGCGGCGGTTGTAGGTCGGCCAAAGGAGATCTGCAATCATTATTGCGTCGAACCCTGAGGTCTATTTAAACCCGTCCCCCTCCTTCAGGAGTTTCATCTTGCTTGAGATTTTTTTTCGATCTCCTCTTCTTTTTTGAGAGCTTCATCCTCCTCCGATGTCCCTCTCGATCTTAGGTGCCCTTCAGGTCGACCTCCATCGCCTTCGCTGCCCTCCTGCATCTCTCAGACCAACCTAGGTTAGTTCTGGAACCCTTCTTTTTCTTGCTGTTCTTCTATTTTTCCTCCTCTACATTCTGCCTGTTCAGTTTCTCCGTGAGCGCCTTGTTTCCTATTTTTTCTAATTTTTTCAAAATTTTTATTTGATTCAAAATATCCTCCAACACTTCCTCCTCTAGTGGTTCTAGAAATTCATCAGCTCCAACCCCCCAAAATTCTAGTACTATATATGAACCCGTACTTAGGATCGAACTTCATTTGATCTTTGTACCAGACACCATTCTCAGCTCTTTGACCTTGGACGAACTCTCGCTGATTAGGATTAAGTACGGGGTTCCTCCGGAGTATGAGCTTGAGCTTCCCGAGCCAACTGACTGGGCTAGCGCCCCTCCCCCTGGCCACTTTTGTTTATACCAAGAAGCCTTCTGCGCCGAGCTTTGACTTCCACTCCTACCTTTTGTTGTTGCTCTTTTTCACTTTTTAAATATTTCTCTAGTTTCTATAGCGTCGAACTCCTTTAGGTTTCTGATAGGATTTCTTTCCCTCTGTCATTTAGCTGAAGTTCGGCCAACTCTTCCCTTGTTTAGAAACTTTTATACCTTTAAGCATCACCCTTCAGCAAAAGACTGGTGGTACTTCTCCCCCCAGTTCGGTAGAAAGGGGTTGCTAAAAGGTGCCCCCTCTTCTATCCACAACTGGAAGGAGAGGTACTTCTACGTCCGATGCTCGACCCTGATGCTGGGGTTGCCCCGCTAGGGCTCCCTAAGGGACTCCGTCCGCCAGGCTTCTAGCCTGAGAAAGGACGACCTTGAAGCCTATAATAAACTTAAGACTTATCTAGCTCCTCTCCTCCCCGACCTTCTGAAGGAGCAACTTTTATTCAATGTCGGCCTGAGCCCTCTCAACCCTATCGATATTTTTTCTTTCTCAAGTCATTCGCTGCTTCCTCTTTCCCTTATTCTGTTTCTAAGCTGTGCCGATCTTTTTTCATTGCAGATATGGATACAGACGCAGCTCAGATACTAGCCAAGGGTCTCAAGGCCCACAAGAGGAAAGGCGTCGCAACTTTTGGGTCGGTGAAGAAGGTGAGGGTAGAAGAGACAAGCTCGATCGTGCTTGCCCAGGCAGCCATTGTCGTTGATGCCTCCGACGTTGAGCCCGCAGTCCCCCGAGCTTCTTCAAGAAGCCCTTCGATCGAGGTTCCTGCTCCAGAGTCTCATCCCAAGGAGACGTTGGGAGTCGAAAGGAAGAGAAGGAAGAAGACGGTGGCCCATAAGATCAGCAGCAGTAGGGCTGCCATCGAAGGGTCCAACAGCTCTGAAGAGAATCCGGGGGAGAATCCCTTCAACAATAGAGATTTAATAAAAAGATTGGTCGACAGGTATGTTTTGCCCGAGATCTTCCACAGGATCGTCCATGCCGATCCTGAACAGCGGGTTTGGGACTCTCTGGGGTCCTTTCTTGAGGTAGGCCGATTTACTTTTTTCTTTCTTTCGCTTCTTCACTTAGTTCATTTCTTAGCTTTCATATTGACTTCCTAGCCGCTCTTGCAGATTGGACACCAACTCATCACCAACATCGAGGTGATGAAAAATACAAAGAAGGAAGCAGCCCAGGCAGAGGAAGGTCGCCAGACTGAGGCTGCCCGTCTTAAGGAGAAGGTCGTCAAAGTCACGAGTCTCCAAAAGGCGCTTCAGAAGGAGGAACAAACTTCGACAGATCTGAAGGCTGCTTTGGAGGAGGAAAGAAGGAAGGCAAAGGCCGAGGTCTCCAAACTGAAGGAGCAGATCCCGATCCTAGTCTCGAAGGCAAGGGCCCAAGCAGTGGAGGAGTTCAAGACCTCCTCCGAGATGAGGGATCTGAATATCAAGTTCGGCCAGGCTGCCTTTATCAAAGGCTTCAAGCTTTGCCAGGAGAAGGTGGTCGGAAAGTTTTCCAAACCCGACCTCAGCTTCCTGGATGAAGCATCCGACGATGAAGTCGGACCTTCCGAAGCTGCTGTCGGTCTCCCTCCAGTCGGGACCTCTTCAACTACTGCAGCTACCATGACCGACCTTTCGGGGGCACCGAGCTCCTCCACTTTTGCTCCAGAGATCCGAGACCTCTAATTTTATACTTTTTCTTTGTTACAACTTTTTTTCTCTTTCTCTTGTACTTAAGAATTATTCAATCAATGAACTTGGATTCCTCTTTATAGAGAGCTCCTTTTTCTTCTTCTACTTTTTTTTTCTTGCAATGATTTACGTTGTGACACTCTTATTTCTCGATAACAGTGCCCTGTCGAAGCTCTTCCCCTACCACAGGGGATTCCTTTGAAATCTATGATCTGAGATCTAAGAAGAAAAGTTCATCACCTAATGAAGAAATCAAAGAAGATGGACGACGAACTTCACAGGCTGAGGAAGAGCCATTCGGAAGCCACCATGGAGGTTACTCGCCTTCGGAACCTCCATAAAAAGGACTTCATTGACTACAGCCGGAAGAAGGCCAACTTTGAGAAGGAGCACTCCAGAAATATGCCAGCGATCGATCTTGGACTCAGGCTTCCAAGATCAGCTCCCTCAAGGTCGAGTTGGTGGCCGCACAGGAGAAGATCAGCCCATTGGAAGGGAGCTCGTCCTGGCTTCCAACTCAGGCTGACTACGGCTGGGACTGGTCAAAGAGATTCTCTGACCTCCAGAAGCAGCTACAGGACGTCGAGATGAATTACAACACTTACCGAGTCAGCTGGTGCGGGCAAATAGATAACTACAGAAGGAGGCTCAAGACGGTGACTGACGAGGTTGCTCGCCTTCAGAAGCAGTTATCCGAAAGAGCCCAGGCCATTTTGGTTCAAGGCTCCGACAACCTCCAATCCTTGAGGGAGACCATGAAAGAACTGTCCGTAACCCTTAGGAAGGAGAAGGCCGAACTGCGGCGGCTGAAAATTTAGCTGACCTATGAGCAGCAGGAGGTCAAGGATGCAGAAATGGAGTCCGAAGTTCTGAGGAAGAGGCTTTGAGAATCGGAGGGCGAAAGCCGGTGGTTTTACCAAATGTATCAGGAGATGCTGCTAAGGAAGAAGGAACTGGAAGAAGAAGTTGAGAACTTAAAGCAATCCCTGATAATGGCTGGAACCGAGAGTCCGAAGTCTGAAGAAGCTGAGCTTCCTTAGAGCTTCTTTTACCTTTTGTTCCATGTATTCTTTTCTTTTCTTGTTTTTTTTTTTTTTTTGGCCTTCAAAGGCTTTTGTAATGCACTCTTTACTAATGAAATGAAAAGAAATTTTCTCATTACCTTGTCTATTCTTGCTCTGAGTTGTCGTTTACCGAGCTTCTCTTGTCTTTTGTCTTATTCGATGTCGATGTTATTTGAAGGTTTCTGGTCATCGCCATGTTGATTCGCCCTTTTTGTTCATGACCGAAGGTCTTTTCGAGGCCATCTGAATTTGACACTTTCTCTCGATGTTCGAGCTTGGGGCTTGAACTTCTCATTACTTTAAGGAAGTCTATTTTCTCCTGCTAGTAATGGGTTCCCCCTTAGAGACTGAGAATTTTTGACAAGAGTTTTCTTCCTCATTGAGATGAGGTCCCTTGTGTCTTAGATGTAGTTTATTTTTCCCTTATCTCTGGCGTAGCTTGCCGCTTTCTCTTTTTCTCTCCCCCCCCTTTTTTTTTACGTTTGGGAGAGGGTTTTTTCTCTGCTCCTAACGGGGTTATAGGGGTGTAGAGGAGCCGTTGAGGAGGCTTTTTCCCTCATCCGATCTTAAACGATCAGGTCTTCGTTTGTGTCAGGACGAGGTTCTCCTCCTGTTTCCGACACAGTCAATTTCAGCTCATGTTAGGATGAGATTTTTTTTTTGTTTCTAATAGGACTGTGGGGCACATAAGGGCCGTTGCGAGGGCCTCTCCCCCCATCTGATCTCTTAATAACTAGGTCTTCGACTTTGGTCATATTAGGACAAGGTTCTCCTCCTGTTCCTAATATGGCTGTGGGGGTGCATAAGGGCCGTTGCGAGGGCCTCTCCCCCCATCCAATCTCTTAATAATCGGGTCTTCGTTCATGTCAGGATGAGGTTCTCCTCTTGTTCCCGACATGCTTAGTTTCGATTGTCTGAAGGAGCTACTCTCTATCGTTATAAGCTCATGCCAAAAGAAAAGATATGCAAATATGAAATTTTTATTTAAGGCAAAGTTATCGATAATATATTCATAAATTTTTCGAATTCCATGGTCATAGAAGGTCCGCTCCTCCGAGCTCTTTTAGATAGTATGTTCCAGACCGGACTACCTCCCTAACCTCATACGGGCCTTACCAGTTTGGGGCAAGTTTTTTTTGGTTCTGAGATTGTGAAACAGCGACTCGTCGAAGTTCTCAGTCCTCCACTCTGAAGGCTTTGCTCTTGACTCGGGAGTTGTAGTAGCGGGCTACTTTCTGCTTGTAGACTGCCATCCGAACTTGAGTTGTCTCCCACTTTTCTTCTAACAAGTCGAGGTTGGCCTTGAGATCCTGTGAGTTACGCTACAAGTCAAATACCACAACTCGCATCGATGGAAGCTTGAGTTCAATCGGGATAACGGCTTCTATTTCGAAGGCTAAGGCAAAGGGGGTCTCCCTCGTGGGTAGTCTTTGGGTAGTTCGGTATACCCATAACACATGATAAAGCTCGTCTGCCCAAGTTTTCTTTGCTTTTTCAAGTCTCGCCTTGATTCCTTACAACAGAGTCCTGTTAGTCACCTTGGCTTTGTCGTTTGCCTGTGGATGGGCTATTGACGTAAAGTTATGGGAGATGTTTAAGTCCTTACAAAATTCAGCAAATCTTGCTCCAGCAAATTATCGCCCATTATCAGTAATGAGAGTTCTGGGTAAGTCGAACCTACAAATGATTGACTTCCAGATGAAGTCCTGCACTTTAGCTTCTGTGATTTTCGTCAAATTTTCGGCTTCGACCCACTTGGTGAAGTAGTCAATTGCCACCAGGAGGAACTTTCGCTGCCCAGACGCCATGAAAAAAGGTCCAAGGATATCCATCCCCCATTGTGCAAACAGCCATGGGGCACTCAAGGGTGTAAGTTCGGAGGTGGGCTGTCTTTGGATATTCGCATATCTCTGACATCGATCACACCTTCTGACATATTCAATGGAGTCGTGGTACATTATAGGCCAGTAATAATCTTGTTGGAGCAGTTTGTGGGATAAAGATCTGGCCTCCAGGTAACTTTTGCAGACTCCTTCATGTACCTCCCACAAGGTAAAGTCGGCTTCAGAAGATTGAAGATATTTCAGGAGGGACAAAGAGTACGATCTCTTGTATAGCTTGCTCTCATAAAGGATATATCGAGAGGCCTAGTTTCTAAGCTTCCGAGCTTCTTTTACATCATGAGGAAGAACCCTGTCTGATGAGCTCCTCGATCTCATCTCGGAGCTAAATACACTCCTCCGTGTCGTGGCCGTGGTCACGATGATAGAGGCAGAACTTGTTAGGGTTGCACTTCTCAGGGTGTGTGTGCATCTTTTCCGGCCTTGGCAGCTACTCCTTGATCTCCATCAGCACTTGAGTTTTTGGAGCATTGAGAGGGGCGTAGCTGTGGAATCTTCCTGGGGGAGAGCTCCTCCGAACTTTGCGGTCTGGGCTTCTCTGTCTACGAGCTCGGGGGGGAGTTCGGACATGCTTGTGTCCAGAGGGAGTTTGAGAATATGGCCGAGCTTTACTCGGCCCTTTTTCAGCTGCGGGCTTGCTGGAGTCACCCGCCTGCCGCTCCTTCGTGACCTCCTCATCCTTCAGCTTGAAGGCTTCCTCTGCTCGGACATATCCTTCAACCCGAGCCAGCAAATCAGTGAAGTCCCTGGGATACTTCTTTTTCAGAGAAAACAGAAGGTCATTCTTTTGAAGACCGCTCTTCAGGGTGGCTATTGCAACTGATTGGTCCAAGTTTCGGACCTCCAATGCGGCGGCGTTAAAATGGTTGACATAAATTTGGATGGATTCTCTCTCCTTTTGCTTGATGTTGATGAGGGACTCCGAACCTCTCTGAAGATGTCGGCTGCTGATGAAATAAGCCACAAACTGGTGGCTCATTTGATTAAAGGAGAAGATAGTACCCGACTTCAGTGTCGAGTATCAATTTCTTACTGCTCCCTTCAAGGTAGATGGGAAAGCTCGACACAGGATGGCGTCTGGTGCGCCATGGAGCAGCATCATTGTTCGGAAGGCCTCCAGGTGGTCAACCGGATTTGAGGTCCCATCGTAGCTCTCAAATTGGGAGAGCTTGAAGTTCGGCAGGGTCGGTTCCTGCATAATCCTTTGAAAAAAAAGAGGGTCAATACAGATATCCTCACCGTAAGCAAGGGGAGCATGGTGGAGCTCTTTGATCCGTCAGTTCATCTCTAGAAATCTTTGATCTAGGAGATCCTCTCGATCATGAATCTCGAGGGTCTTCTGGCAGAATGGAGGTAAGAACCCTCCGGGGGTGGAATCGTAATCAAATAGAGGGCTCTCCACCCTTTGCTTCCCCTTTCCGGGGGATACAGGGCGACTGGCCCAAGTGGGCCACCCGATCGTTGGATTTTGGAACTCCGATGATGCTCTTTTCAGCCACACAGATGCCTGCGGCTACTGCTCCTACTGCTGCATGGTCTGCACTACTTCGGTGAGGCCCCTGACCTGCTAAACCAGCAGGTTGAACTGCTCCATGCCGACTATCGTTGTCAGAGGAGGAGGAGCCTAGAAAATTGGAGATGAGGTTGGAGCTGGCGGATCTTGCTGAGATCTGACCATGGAGGTCGTAGATCACCTGGTGGATGCCTTTCGGGGAGGCATCAGGTTGGGATCTGATCGGAGAAGAAGAAGAAGACGTCGAAGAAGATGACCGAAGACAGTCCCGTTGAGTACTCCTTTAAGAACAAAGGTCCTGTGAAGACACACCCCTTCCTCTAGCGCCAATTCTATTGGTGCAGAATTCCATCGATGTCGGAGAAGCTGGAGTCGAGGGGATCACGGCCGCCGTCGGGACCTTCAAGGAAAGTCTAAACCGGAGTTTGGGGTGCTCCGGTAAGATCCTTCGATGCTCAAGTCAGTACTCTGCTTCAACAGAAATGGAGCACTCGAATAGGATTTTAGCAAAGTTTAGAGATAATGCTTAGAGCTTCCAGGAGAACGTATCTGGGAGACCTCTTTTATAGACGAGAGAGCGTAACCGATTGACAATGACATCCATAACTGCTTGGTAGTGGGCCATTCGGGGTTACGTGGAGTTTGTTACTGAGAGTAGTGGTGTCCATTATCGCGACTTGTCGGAGAGTTTAGGCCGGATGGCTGAAGCTCAGTTGGGACGTCTGGTGGAGTGAAATAGCTCTCTGTCTCAGCAATCTAAGAGAAGCTTGGATGTTTTTGAGGTTGCTGATGGATTAACTATTGTTGGGTGCCTTAGGCATTGATGCTGCAGACGGAAGTCATCTGCTGTAGAAGCCTGGATGGAAACTTTCTGTTGGAGAAATTCGACTGGAGTCCAATTGCTAGATAAGTCTGTCTGAAATTTGTCTGATGTAAAAGCTTGTCTAAAGACTGTCCGTTGGAGAGGTCCGGTTGCATGAGAAATCTGATAGAAGGTCGACCGATAGTGAAATTCGGAAGGCATTGTGGAAGTTTGTCTGGAATCCATCCATTGTAGAAGTCCGGACGAAGTTTGATTCTTGTAAGAGTCCAGAAGAAGGCCGCTTACTGTAGAAGCTTAGATGGAGATCGGTTACTGTAGAAACTCGGATGAAGTCTGCTTGCAATAGAAGTTCGAACGGAATTCACTTACTGTAGAAGCTCGGATGAAATTTGAAAGGCAGTCGACCATCGTAGAAACTTGGATAGAGTCTGGTTACTGTAGAAGTCTTACTGCTGGAGAAGTTCGGACATTGACGAAGTCTGGAAGAGGCTCGAGTAAAGTCGATCGTGACAGGAGGAAGTCTGGAAGAGATTCGGAGAGTAGTCGATCACTGTAGAAAATTGGCTGATAGTGAAGCCCAGAGAGTATTTGGAGCAGTCCGATAGACGACTGAAAAAGCTCATTATTGGAGAAGTCTGGAGGGTACAGTAGGAGTTCGTCCATTGGAAGAATCTGGAGGACACTGTGGAAAGTCGACTACTGGAGGAGTCCAGATGGTACTGTGGAAGCTCGGACAGTCGGGGGAGTTCAGAAAGACGTCGCACAAGGTCGGAAGCCGGAAGAGTCCTAGGAGGGTTGGCCTCTTACGAACTTCGACTGGGGTTATTTTATACCCAATAATATATATATATATATATATATATATATATATATATATATATATATGATCAGTAGATTATAGAATAATTATATATATATATATGATTAGTAGATTATAGAATAATTAGATTTAGCTTGAAACTAATATGCTAGTGTCTTATGGTTCTGCATGTATGTGCAACATTTAAAAGCAGTGTATGGTAATCTTAGTGATGATGTAATTGATAAACAAATTAAAGCTAACTTTCGGCGATGGTTTCAAGAATATGTAAGCATTAATATAATAAATTTAAGAATTCAAAGAAAGTAATTACTTAGACATTATATCTTACAAATTCTTTTCATTTATAGGTTCAAAGTAACCCACAACACGTACAAAATTTCTATTTGTATGACTTGGCATTGGGACCATTGAGATGGGCAAAGTCATGGCCTATTTATTTTGTAAATGGGTACATATTTCACACTTCTACATGGGGTAAGGACAGAAAAACATACAATAGTGAGATGTGTGTTTGTGACATTGGGCAAGATGAAACTTCAACTGATTATTATGGTGTTCTTAAAGAGATTCTTGAGGTAGAGTGGCCAAGGCTGCCAATTAAAAGGTTAATTTTATTTAGCTATGATTGGTATGATGCCTCTAAGCACGGGATGAGAGTGCATAAGCAATATGGGATTATCGAGGCTAAAAAAACTAGAAATTATGTCAAGTTTGATCCTTTTATATTTTTTGAAACAGCAACTCAAGTTTACTATGCACCTTATCCTAGAAAGCAAAAGGATAAAGTTGATTTGTTGGTAGTTATCAAAATAAAACCAAGAGGGGTTGTGGACAACAAACATACTTTGGAAGTTCCTTACCAAGAAGAATAGTCACATGTCAATACAATAATTGAGGATGATTCAATTGATCACTTACAAGATGATGAAGTTGATGGTGAAGAGGTAGAGGTAATTTGGGTAGAAGAAAATGATTTCATTGAAATTGAGGAATATTTTATTAATGACAATGATGATGATGAGGAGGAGGTAGCTACTGATAAAGAAGAAGCAGAGTTGTTTGATAGTGATGATTCAGAAAATTATCTTAATGTTGAGGAAGAACAAGATGAATAATATTTGGCTGACTTTTTTCATGATTGTATTATGTTGACCCCAAAAGTGATTTTGATGATGACCAAATATTAGAGCATGTATTTACTAATATTTTTTAAGCTTTTCTTGTGATTGTCCTATAGAAAGAAAGTTTCATAGAAGAAGAAATAGAAGCCAAGTGTAAAGTGTAAACAATGTTGAGCCAATAAGACAAAAGGTTGGAGTTAAATTTCATTGAAAAAGATTATCTGAAAGGTTTGAGTCGACTTAAGAAGGAATAGAGTCAACTCTGACATGTTTGGAATATGGCACGTAGGTATGGCATGACGTCGAGATGACTCAGAATTAAGCTGAGTCGACTCGTGAGCCAGCCAAGCTAAGTTGATTCCTAAAGTTCTGACAGTCATAACAGCTAGTTCTGCAATGGTCCAAAATTCTTATTCTGTATATGGTTTAATTGTTCTATTTTGTCTACTAATATAGCTAGCAATATATGAATTATTTATGTATTGTATATTATTATGCTTTTTTTTGTTACATGTGTCTAATTCTGGCCCTCTAAAAAACTAATAGCTAATAAAGGGATAAGTGGAAAAAAGAAGTGGCCACTCTCTTCTGAGCCAGTGATCCAAAACACACCATAATTCATTCACTCACATCCCAGATATCCACAACCATCACAAAATACTCCATTACACCATTCTCCTACATCAGAAACTCATGTTCTCCAAATTATTCCATCACACGCCCTCTTATCTCAAACTATCCCACCTCAAACTACCATATCTTCCTATACCTCAGCCTCCACCTGAACCTACTCAACCTCAACCCATTCTTTCCCCTCCAGTCATACCTTCTATGCATCATACTCCATCTATTCCCCCTATTGTTGTCCCTCCTAGGGAATCATCTCCATCTGCTAATCAAACACCGGATACTTCATCTAGTCAAGTTGGCATTGGCGGAGATGATCCAGATAGTCGAATTCAGATAGAGCCTGATGGAGATGGATGAGTAATACATGTGTTCACATGTGATATATTATTGTTTATGTTAAAATGAAACAAATGTTCTTGACTTTGTTTTATTGGAAATAGATTCGACGAAGACCATCACCAAATGATTATTAATGACACTGCTTCATGTATAAAAAGTAAGTTTAAGGAGGTGAAGCCGTCATAGAAAAAGTTTTCTCAAACTACTCGAGATTTTTGGTTTGAAGAATTCAAGGTAATGACGTGAAAAACTTTAAATTGATTGATAAATGTGTATATGTTGTTTTGGTTAGTACTTTATAATGCGACATGTCTAACTTATTTTTCATATGTTTGTCACCATTTTCAAAAATAATTACATAAAAAATTTAGGTGACTGCCTGGCCATAATGACATGATTAGAACAAATTTTGAAAAAAGAGATTCATCTAAAATGAGTCAACTGTTTCAAGAGCTTAGAAAGAACTTGGACCACAAGCCAGATTGGATAGGAGATACCATATGGAGAGAAATAAAGGCTTATTGGTAGTCTCCTGAATTCCTAGCTAAGTCAATACAAAATAAGAAGAATCGAGATTCTTGTGCGGGTGCCTCCATTCACACTGGTGGATCCATACCTCATCGTTTCCATTGGAAGAGAATGGTATTGTTGTTTTTTTCTTTCCTTTCTTTTGATTTTACCATTATATTATATCAAACCTTAGTAACATTTCTCTGTCTTTAATCAATTATAGAAGGCTCAGAGTGGGACTGCTCCTTCACTTTCAAAATTTTATTTTTGTACTCATCAGAGAAAGAAGGATCAGAGTTGGGTGGGTGCAAAAGTTGAAAGTACTTATGTAAGTTTTCAAATTTATATCTATTTCTGCTATAGTTTCAGTTGCTAAGTAAGAGTACATCATTCTTTGAAGCTACTGTGAATATTCACAGGAAGTCACATATGCTTACAGAAAGTTATATATATTCACAAGAAGTCATATATGTTTATAGAAAGTCATATATATTCACAGAAAATCATATGACAGGAAGTCATATATGTTCACAGAAAGTCATATGATAAGAAGTCATATATATTTATAAGAAGTCAATATATATTCACAAAAAGTCATATATATTTACAGAAAATCATATATGTTCATAGAAAGTAATATATATTCACAGAAAGTCATATATTTTCATAAAAAGTCATATATATTCACAGAAAATTATTTATATTTACAGAAAGTCATATATATTCACAGAAAGTCATATATGATCATAAAAAATCATATATGTTCATAGAAAATTATATGACAGAAAATTATATATTCACAGAAAGTCATATATATGTTGAAAAATATGTTCTAAAGTCAATCATCTTGGTTGTAGATGATTTTGCTTCATACATGTATATGAATTATAAAATGATAAATATTATCTGACAGATTCATCATAAGAAATACATCTTTCTAAATAGAACTCATATATTATGATAAAGTCCTTAGAGCTACTTTCAAAACAAAAAAAGAGGATTTATT
>NC_025997.2:84480313-84569074 GCF_000442705.2 Elaeis guineensis
ACATTTATGCTGTGGGGTCAACCAGTACTTGCCGATCCAGGGCATGATCAAATCCTGGTAGTTACAGTTTCCTCATCTGACCTTCCTACAATTGTGAGAAGCATTGCCTGTCTTTAATAGCCAATTTGCCAAATTGGGTCGATTTGTCGAACTGGGATCATGCTCTTCGGATAACATCAGGTTGGTCATTGCTAATCCTTACACACCTCGATCAAATTGAGGACTAGATCGATCGAGATTGGGATCAAAGCCAACAACACTTATCCTCTACTCTCGAGTCTAAGCTTGAGTTGAGATTGAGCAAAGATAGTAGAAGCTTAGGGCCGAGGCCATCTTGATAGGCTTAATTAATGACCTTGACCATTGAACCTAGGGATCGATTGCAATCGACCATGTGTTGCAAGTATGCACACTCAATTTCTTTGATCCTTTGATTTGGGCCGTTGAAGACATGGATCTGTGTGGATTTGGCTATATCTAGTCCAGGGAAGCCACTTGGCATTCATTCGGTGTAGGTAGATGAATCATCATCGGCTTGGAAACATATAAGCTTCTATAAATAGGCATTTCTCCTTTTGATTTCATCCTTACCAATTAACAGCTTAACTACCATGGGGAGGAGAGGTAAAGCCCTTGGGCGATTTTTAGTAAGCCTCTGGTGATTGCCATCAGTCATCGTGATCATCCTCGGCTCTGTTTGATCTTAGAGCTCAGAACCCAGGGTCCAATTCTAGGGTTGTCCAGTCATCTATATCCTGCCATAGGTTAGTTTCACTTTTCTCTCCCTTTTAGCTTATATTGAAGATTATGCCTTGAGCTCTTTAGCAGGTAGTTGGTTCTTCGACCGAGACCCATCTAGCAAAAAGAGTCCTTGGTCATGTAGTAAGTCCTCCTCGGATGGTTTTGAGGTCGAGGAGGAACCAAACTTCAGCCCATTTTGAGTAGCTTCTGTCCTCACCTATAAGGACTTGAAGATTATTTACCTCCAATACTGAGTTCCTTCGGAGTTCTCATTGGAGCTCGTCAATCCCGATGACCAATAGCTAAACCTCTCTTAGGTCAGGTTAAGCTCTATGAGGAGTCTTTTAAGCCTATTCTTAGTTTACCTCTCTTTCCTTTCATCATAAATCTTATTAGATCTTTTCATATTGCTCCTTGTTGTATCGTGCCAAACTAATGGCATCTTATTATAGCTTTTCTCCTGTATTGCTTCTTCTTTGGCATTGAACCGACCATCCGTCTCTTTTGGATATATTTTTCATTTAAAAAATACCCCAAAGAGGTCGGATGGAGGTATGCCTCTCTTCAGATGGGATGGCACATCATCTGAGATACTCTTTCCTCAATTCATAATTGATTGATGTTAGCTCAATTGAAGAAAGGATGTGGCTAGCATTGGGTGGCGATAGCCTGACCTACAAAATAAGTCCCTGATCGAAGTTAGTTTCAACAGAGATCCTCCAACACTCAAATCAGAAGACAATGGAATTGGGGGGAAGGAGTGAGTAGTGAGAGAGAGGTGAGAGCATACCCTAAGGATCCCCTTTGGACCTTTATTTATAAGCTATGATAAAGGTGCCATAAGAAGAAAGGAGAATCAGGCTATTATTTGTTATCTTATTGAACATATTATCTCCAATCTTATCTAGCAAAATATGTTTATTATCTTCTACCTTATCAGGAATGTTGACTCAGGTTTGATCAGCATCTAGCTGATCTGGAGATGGTTGGTCTAATCTGATTAATATTTGACTGATTTGGAGATGGTTGGATCTGATCGGCATCCATTGATATGGAGATGGTTAGATTTGATCGATGTTTGGCTAATTTGGAGATGGTCAGCCAGGATTTCATCGGTGTTTAACCAATCTAAAGATGGTTAAATCCGATCGACATTGGCCGATCTGAAGATGGTTGGATCTGGTCGGTGTTTGGCCTATTTCGAGATGGATGGATCTGGTCGGCATTTGATCGATTGCAAGATGGTTGGCCTGGATATGATCGGTATCTAGCTGATCTAAAGATGGTTGGCCTAAATTTAATTTATATTTGGCTGATCTAGAGATGGTCAGATCTGATCGACATCCGATCGATTTGAAGATAGTGGGCTTGGATCTGATTTTGATCAACCTTTACCTTGATCTTTTGACTTCAGCTTTCTCGGATTGGCATTAGGATTGGTCTTTAGGAGCTTGGCCTTTAGGAGCTTAGTTTTTTAGATCTCAGCCTTCACCTTGGTCTTGGGCTTGGTGGCTCAGCCTTGGGCTTGCTAGCTTGTCCTCGGGCATCATCTCGGTCTTGGCCTCAAGCTTGGTAGCTTGGCTTTTCCCATCACCTCGATCTCGACACCTCTTGAATTTACTAACCTACAAAAAAGGAGAAGAATGATGGATGAGGGCTTGAGAGCCTCTCACTATAAGATCTTGGGCTATGGGAGTCTCTCCCTTTCAGAGCCTGTCCCCCAGGGATTTCTTTGACCTTTATTTATATAGATGAGG
The DNA here is from genome assembly GCF_000442705.2 of Elaeis guineensis. Classification (NCBI taxonomy): domain Eukaryota; kingdom Viridiplantae; phylum Streptophyta; class Magnoliopsida; order Arecales; family Arecaceae; genus Elaeis; species Elaeis guineensis. Next base: position 84,482,812 of record NC_025997.2, read on the forward strand.
AAGAATAGATTCATCATGATTCGAAGGTAGAGATCAAGAGATTCCCATAATCTTCTTCTTTATTTGGATTTGAATTTACTATGATCTCCTTCCTTGCTTCGATCCCACCAAGAATTCAAATTTTGAATTCAAATCTTTTTATGCGACATCTCCATTCACGATCAGTGGGTTGATTTCATACCATATTATATGCCTCCCATTTTTGAGCCCTATGTTAGATGCATGCCCTAGAAGCCAATCGGATTGATGCATTAATTCTCTCTTAGACATAATTTCATACTTGATCTAATTATTTATAATAGTTAATTACCATTCATGTGGTGTATGTTAGATGAGTGCCCTAGAAGCTAATTGTTGGCTGACATATTTTATAATTCTAGGGTTTAATTTTGTAGTTGTAATATTTTTATATTAATAAATAATTTTTTTTCAATCATGTTTATGTATCTATGATTTATCCTAAAAATTAACAAAGATGATTTTTATATATTCTCAAGGTGTTGAGAATTTGAGACATATATTAATTAGTGGTTAGTTTCTAAATGCTCCCGATCAAAAGATCATCACGGAGGATAGTGATCAATCTATTTAAGATTGGTACACTGTTCATCTCTCTTATGGGTAGATGAGTTTTGGGTCTACAGTTTAAGGACATTGCGATGAGAGTGTGGGTGGTTGTTAAAGAATAACTTGCACTGAGCAGGACCAATATGAAAAATCACTTGGATGCTTACTCACTCGTCAGTAGTTATTTCGATATTGCAGTGGTGTGAGTAGTCCTTTGACCTATGGTATCATCGACTATTCGCAGCGAGACTACTGAGTTTGACTGTATGTTCTCTTGGTCTCTAGCCATTCGGATCCTTGCTGTGTATGTTGGCTATAATAGGTTTAGGTTCGCTATTTGGAGTAGGATACACCTAGAAAAAATTTATCGATCTTGATAGAAAAGGAGAAGTCTTATGCAATTTGTGAGATTGATTTTAAAAAGTCTTTGGCCAAAACAAGTGTGAATACTGAAAAAGAGTTTTCACGAGATTCACAAGTGAACTCGAGTCGAGCCAATCTAGCATATGACTGACGATGGAGTTTGACGAGTTCTCCATGACCTCTATTAAGTCGAAACTCATGATAGAAGGACTAAATCATACGATAATTGTACTTAGAGGTTCATACTTTTATATTACTGGGTTATCACTATATATTGTTAGATGTCACTGATGGATTGTAAGACTCATCGAGCATCATTTTGATGATCGATGACCCTCGAAGGATAGAGCTGAAACTGTTCCAACCCATCTAAAAAAGTTTTGATGATATTATGATAGAGATCATAATATATCTCACTACTAGATAGAATGAAAGTTATGGGGTCCCACATTAAGAGATTTAATCTTGAATTAATCAATTGGACTTATGAAGTTCTAATTGGATAAGGATTTAGTGAAATCCTATTGAGTTTATGAGAACCATACTAGCACATGGTTAAATCTAATTTTTCTCTGAATTTTGATTCCTTATTAGATAAGGATTGGATCAAGTCCATAGCCTGAAATCTAATCTAAATCTATTCTGATTTTGATTTAGCTGGATACCTATTTGAGGGCCCAAAAGGATTAGATCAAGTCAATGAGTTGGCAAACTAATTTTTTTATTTTTTTTCTTATTATTTCTTAATGAGATGAGAATTAATTGGAAAGAAGAGATGGCACATGCTCTCTTTTTTTTTGAAAACTCCAAGGGGCACCATCTCTTGGAGAGGGTGTGAGATAGAGAGAGGGGCCCAGCTCCTCTTTTGCTTTGGCATGGAAGGAGAGAGAGAGGGGCCATGCCACCTCTCACGAGCATAAAATCCTAAGGGGGCACCAAGAGTTGGCACCTCAACTACCTACCTAATAAATCAAGTGGCGCCACTCATCTTGTCTTGTAAGATGAAGGTGCCACATTCACTTGACTTTTGAGATAGGATCTTTCCAATTAGATCTGATTTTTTGAGAAAAAAAATTAGATTAAAAGATAAAAGACCTTATGAGATAACATCTAACCTTTTTAGTCTGATTGGATAACGATTTGGAATCAAGAAAGGCCTATTTAAGGAGATGGTCTCCTAGGATTTAAGATGAATAGAATTTTGAGATTCAAAACCTCCTCCTCTCCTTCTCCACACCACCCCTTCTTCCTCTCTTTTCAATGTCCAAGTGTTGGACGTCCCATCCTCCCACACACCAAGGTGAAGGGTGTTTTCTTCTACATCAAGAAAAAAGAAAAAAAGATTGCAGTTCAAGTGTTGACACTGCAGTCAGAGATCAACAAATGATTAAAAATTCAAAAGACTGAGATCCTACTTGGAGAAGAAGGATCTACAATGAAAAAGAAAGTTCAAGATTGATCATGATAGATATCTATAGAGGTTGGACACGTGTGCGGTTCAAGAACCTTCAGATCTAAGATCATTGATTATGGTGTATTTCAACCCGCACCAGATATTTAAATCCGATCTTAATTTTATTTTAATTTTTAGATTATATGCATGTCTTAGATCCAAGACTTAGATAGATATAGATTAAATCTATTGCATGTGGGGTTAAAGGGTTTAACCTAGTCGTTTTCACTGCTACTTCAATAAAATTTTGAAATCTATGTATGTAACCCTACCCAATCTTCTAACAGTGGTATCAGAGCCACTGATTTTTAAGACATGTATAATCTGATTTTTAATCTTAGATATGAAAGTTTAGATAATTTAAAATTGATCTTGTGTTGGTATAAGGTTGTTCTAGTATAGGATTTATCCTTTATACTGAAAAGAATGTCTTAGCACAAGAATCATCGATTTTGAAAATTATTTTTGAAATATTTAAATCAATCTTTTAGATTTAAAAATTGATGTATATGATATATCTTTATTCATATTACATCTAAAATTAGAATGATTAAAAGTTTGCATCGGACTGGTATAAAGTTATCTTGGTATAGTGTTTACCCCCTATATTAAAAAGTTTATCCTACTTTGATGCGAACCGATTTTTGAAAACTATTTTTAAGATATTTTAATCATTATTTTAGATCTAATTTTACATATATTTGATATATATAATTTTTATTTTATATTTATAATTTAATATATAAGAGATATATGTTTAAAGTTTAGATCTAAAACTTGATATATGTGATATATAACATTAGGTTTAGATCTAAAACTATTTCAAGATCATAAGCCACTAATGCATGCAATGAAATATGATCTAAAATATATTTTTAGAATCTAAAAATTATATTATTGCATGTGGGTATGGGTTGAACAAATTAGATCTTGTGATCAAACTACAATTAAGATCAATTGATTAGATCAGGCTAGAACTCATTATCGATTTTGAGTAGTTGATTGAACCTAATCAACGATTGGTTAAGATTAGATCAAAGGGGCTCAAAGTCAAGTTTAGTTGCAGTTGATCGTATCGATTCATATTTTGATATGAATTGATTGACTCAAGATCAAATTTGGCTCAATGGTTCTGGCCGTTTCAATAGGTTAACCTGATCGATTCTAATCGATCAATTTGATGTCTAAGATAGATATCTAGATAGTGATTATTTAATTAGTTTCATTGTTTGATCTGATCAATTCATTGGTGTTTAAGGAAAGCAATGGGGGGACTATTGAAAAATATGTCTCAAAACCAATCATTAGCTTGTTGACAGTTGTACCATTTGATATAATTATATATGAATTAATTAATAAAATATTTATTGATAATATTCATCATAAGCTTGTACATCTTCTATATCAAACTTTTGTGTTATGATGAAAGTCTTTAGGACTATTTTAAATCGATAAAGGAGGATTCATCGTTTAGTCTTTAAATGAGTTTGCGACCAAATGATATGCTATTACTAGGATGATAGACATATCAAGTGTAAGTCATTGTGTGCCATATAAGTTGGTTGTCCTCTTAACCAAGGAGCATGGAGATGTTGGTATGGCATGTAGGTGAAATATAGGAGTGTATTTCACTGAATGTGATCAACTTTAGAGCACTTTGCTGTCAAGAGTCACTCCGAAGGGATATGGGTATAAGTGTCCCTCCGACCTAAGATCACCATGGTGACTTGCAAGTAACTCACTATGCTTTGGTGTGAGACTATCTGAATTTCTAATTCAGGATTGAAAAGTTTCTAGATACAGTCAAGTACTTGTGAAGTCGGTGCATGAATCAAGATGGAATTGATCACTCTAAAAAAATTGAAGAGAATGCTTTATGTTTCAATTTAGTAAGACCTTGGCCAGGGCAATCCTTGTGAGAAGTCACAGGATTTATTAGGTTGAGACACATAATGGATGCACTATTAAGAGTTGACAGTTTAAACTCTGGGTCATCCTAGCATCAAGGATCAAAGAGATGAATTATACGATAACTATATCCAAATAGGTTCTTGAGTGTTGTTTTGCATACATTCGGCCTATCCGAATATCGGATACTATTGCTAGATAGTTACTTCGATTGGTACAGAAATCAGTTCTTATGCTATCGACTTAAGTTCAAACTTATAAGACCACACACATTAAAAATTTTTGTCCGATTACATGACTAATCTGAAGAGTCCTACTGGACGGAGACTCTGCCCAGTGGGACTCTGCCGAAGAGTCCCACTGGACGGGGACTCTAGAAAAGAGTCCCACTAGACTTGGACTCTATCATTAATGAAAAATTAATTAGTGATTAGATTACTAATTAGCTTAATTTGATTGAGTATTAATGACTGAATCAAGTCTGATTGAATTGGATTCAATCAGATCAGGTCTGATTAGGTTATGAGATGACCTAATCGGTAAGGGTGAAATGATCCTAATTTGATCGGATCTATGGTTCAATTAATTTATTGATTTGATTAAATTTAATTGAGCTTATAGGAGTCTAATTAGATTAGCTTCATCATATTTTATTTGGATCTAATTAGATTAGGTTTGAAAGAAATCAAGTTGGTTAAACCCTAGAGTCTCAAATGAATGGGACTCTCTCCCTTATGCCATCCAAATTGTCTCATACCTTTTATCATCACATAAAATCAATTTATGCATGAGAAAATCAAAAGATAACTTTTTTTTCATCATCCATTAAGGATAGGAATTGGTTGGTTTTGATTTGAATTCAAAATGGTTTGAATTTCAACCTAAAACTTTATCTATATCCTTCCATATGTTGGCTGTTTTTGAAGGAGCCCATTGTGTGCAAGAAAAGAAAGTCTTCCTGAATGTTTTCTATACCCAATTTTCTCTAGTAAGTCTCTCTTTAAGTTAGATAAGGATGAGAAAAGGTTAGAGTCAAATTAAAATTTAAAATAATTTGAATTGCAACAAACTCCAGCTCTTATCCTGTCTTACCTGGTCTGTGCGACAACCATAAAAAAGCCATAATTTTGTGTGCCAACAAGAGAGAACTTTTTATCGTGAGATATCAAAGAGAAAGAGGGGCCAAAATATTTCTTTGGGGCATGAGGTTTGGGTGGTTTTTTTTTCCTTGGCGTGAACAAAAGAGGAGATCGTTCTCCTTTCGGGTGAGAGACCTAAAATTATTCTAGGTTTTTGGGTGAGAAAAAAATCAAAGGGAAGAGAGTCTTCATTAGATTTTTCTTCACCATCCAGTATCTTCCTCTAATCCATCTTTGATATTAAAAAGGTTTGAGGTGATCGAAGAAAAAGATCAACTTAGATCTACTATCAGAAGCCGACTGTGCGAGCTAGCACTCTCGCGGAGGGCTGATCGGTCCGAGGGACTTCTTGTGGACCATCTGTAGAGGCTTGACACTTGTGCGGTTATGAGTGACCAGAGAAAACTTTTAGATCTACATTCTCAATCATGATGTTTGACTACCCATGCTCAGATATTGGGTTCAAAACTTTAGAAGTGGTAGATTAGATCTATTACTAAATGTTGTTTTTGGTACACATGCTTGTCATTTTAAATTTAAATTTTTATGCATATAAATTTATATTATAGATCAGTTTGTAAAAATTTTAAGATCAGATCTTATACATACATTTATAGATGGAATAGTTTAATCTAATATTTTTTTATTGAAAATTTTTGAAATGCATGCACAAACCCCTGCGCAATCCAACAATGGTATCAGAGCCAGGTTCGATATGACATGATATTACATAAATATAGATCTATAATTTAATTTTGATTAGATCTGATATATGATACTTAGATCTAAAATTAGTTATAGATCTGATCACACAAACTGATATAAGATTCTCCTGCTGTAAGATTTACTCCTTACAGTGCAAAGGTTATCCTAGTTTGTGCTGATCTTTATGAAATCTAATTTTAGTTTGAAGCATATGAATTTTTTGATGATTATTATCTGATTTTGATTTGATCAAAATATAATAATCAGATCTGAAATAATTTAGATTAGATTTAAATTATTTAGATTAGATAATCTGAGTAGTAAAATAATCGGATCGGATTTGTTACCGGGCCGTTCGATCATCGGAGGTAATAGAGATTAGATCTCTCTTTTTTTCATTCAATTGGATCCTCTTATGATGTGTAGGGGAGCCATTGTGACTATATCCCATAAAGATGAATGCAAAAAAAAAATTTTACTTTTCTCAAAATACTAACTGTTGGGTATAAAATAACCCCAGCCAAAGTTCATAAGAGGCCAACCCTCCCAGGACTCTTCCGATTTTCGACCTTGTGCGGCATCTTTCTGAACTCCCCCGACCGTCCGAGCTTCCACAGTATCATCCAAACTTCTCCAGCAGTCGACCTTCCATCGTGTCCTCTAGATTCCTCCAATGGACGAACTCCTATCGTACCCTCTGGATTTTTCTGATAATGAGCTCCTTCAGTCATCTATCGGACTGCTCCAAATGCTCTCTGGGCTTCACTATCAACCAATTTTCTACAGTGATCGACTACTCTCCGAATCTCTTTCAGACTTCCTCCTGTCATGATTGACTTTACTTCGAGCTTCTTCCAGACTTCGTCAATGTCTGGGCTTCTCCAGCAGCAGGACTTCTACAGTAACCAAACTCCATCCAAGTTTCTGTAGGAACCAGATCTAGGGTTTCAGGGTTAGATCTTGAAACTTTTTCAAGATCATACAGCGGAAGACTAAAATAAATCAAAATTTATTTTCTAAGATCAGAAAATTCTTAGATCTAAGATCCTATTACATGATTATTACATAGCATTAAATCAAAAATTAAAATATATATAAATATAGTATGAACTACATGTTGATCATATCAACATGTTTCTATACTAGCTATATCTAATGTATGTATTAAATAATAGATCAGATCTATTACCTTGCAAGTTAGACGCTCTAACCTCGCTGATCCGGGTTTAAGGATGATGTTGCAAGCCGCACATGCGTCCGACCTCTAGGAGTCGTCCACACGAGCCCACGAATCTCGATCAGAAGTCCTGCTTCAGGAAATCAGCACAGTATGCTAGTACTGCGCTGATCCTTCTTTGATGGTTGATCAGGTGCCTCCTTCTTCTTGATTTGGACTCTTCCAAAGATGGAAAATAGAAGGAGAAGTTTCAGATCTGAGACACTCTCAGGAAACTCAAGATGGAAGGAGGAAAGATATGAAAATAAAAACCCTAGAAGAAGACCCTCTTCTTCTTCACGTTTTTCTCTCTAGACACCCAAACTTGCGTCTTTTTTATCTCCACGACCCAAAGGTATTTCTCTCTGATTTTTGGATGGCAGAAAGGACTCTCAAATATCTATCTCTTCTTAAAATTTCACAAAGAAACTCATCTTATATAGAGAGATATGATAGAGTCCTTGTCTAGGTCAAACACCTAGTCAAGGCTTATCCAAACATGGCAAGTTAAGGGACGCCCAACTCTTGAGCACCTCCTCCATATTTTCATGCATGGATTACCAGAAAAGGGTGTACAATGTAAACCCTAAAAGCCACGAAAATTCCAAAAAAAATTTGGATAAATTCGGTGCAAAATTGAAAGAGTTTTGGATTTCTAAAACTCTATCTCATAGAATTCGAAATCCAAACTTATTCCTTTTAGATTTGATCCAAATCACCTTCCATGTAAGAAAGAAGAGAGGAGACCTTTTGTGAACGTGGGAGAGATCTGGGAGAGGGCTTTTGTCGCACAAAATAAGTGGAGATTGGCGTTGAATAAGAGAGAGGGCGTGGAGAAGGTTTATGTGGCGCAAGGTGGAATCCTAGTCCTACTAGGATTCTGTCTCATAACTTGTTTTAATTTGGTTTTCCAAACCAAATCAAATCAAAATTAGATCAACCCAATTAAAATAGGTCTTAACCTAATTAAGAACCTAATTTAATCAGATTAAATTAGATTTAAATCTGATTTAATTTTTTAATCAAATTAGAAATTAGATTGACCCAAGTCCTAGTTGAACTAGGACTAGTCTTTCCTTGCACTTGGCTTATCCAATAAACCAATTGGACTTGATCCAATCAAGCTCAAACTAAATCTAATTAAATCATATTTAATTAGACTTAATCTCAGCCCATTGGCTTAATCAAATTAAGCCAATTAGCAATCAAATTGCTAATCGATCCTCCTGCAACACTTGCACTGGGTTAAATGTCAATCGTATTGATTATTTAACCCTATAATGATTCTTAATTATTGATCAACCATCCGATCGGATCATGAACTCTAATGTGTGTGACCTCATAGGTCCGAACCTAAGCCGGTAGCATAGAAATAAATTTCTATACCAATCGAAGTGACCATCTAGCAATGGTACCCGACGTCCGGATAGGTCGAATGTGTAGAACAACATCCTTAGAACCCATGCGGATATAGTTTTCATATAATTCATCCCCTTGACCAAAATGATCATAGGACACCCCAGAGCTCAACTGTCAACTCTGATCAGGTTGTCCACATTGTATTTCAAAATATCAAATCCATCTGATGGATTACCCTGGCCAAGGTTTTGCTAAATTGAAATACAGCGACTCATTCTTCTCCAACTCTTGGAGTGGTCAATCCCATCTCGATCACACTCTGACTTCGCAAGTACTTGACTGTGCCCAGAAGCCTTCCGTCCCTGAATTAGAAATTCAGTTAGTCCAGTACCAAAGCACAGTGAGTTGCTTGCAAGTCACTGAGGTGATCTCAAGTCTAAGGGACACTTATACCTATATCCCATCAGAGACATTCTCGACAGCAGAATGCTCTAGAGTTAGTCACGTTCAATGATGATGTACCCTTACATCTCACCTGTATGCCATACCAGTGTCTTCACACTCTTTGGTTAAGAGGACAACCAACCCATATGGCCTACAGCGACCTATGCTCGATAGAAGCTGTCATCCTTATTAACAGCCTATCATTTGGTCGTGAACAGTTTTAAGGACTAATCGATAAATCCTCTCTTTATCGAACCTAAATAGTCCTAAGAACTTCATCATAACAACGGAGTTCATTAGAAGATGAAAGCTTATGATGAAAATACCAAATATATTTTATTTATTAACAAATCAATTACAATACTTGGTTGCTCAACCATCAACAGCTTGACGATTGGCTTTTTGGGACACATTTCCCAACAGTTTCTACAGTAGTTGACCACCTTTCGAATTTCGTCCAAGCTTCTACGGTAGGCGAATTTCGTCCGAACTTCTATTGCAAGAGGACTTCATCCGAGTTTCTACAGTAAATGGACTTCGTCCGAGCTTCCACGGTAATCGATCTCCATTCGAGCTTCCATAATAAGTGGTCTCCATCCGGGCCTCCACGGCAAGCAGTCTCCATTCGGGCCTCCACGGCAAGTGGTCTCCATCCGAGCTTCTACAATAAGCGGTCTCCATTTGGACTTCCACAGCAACCGATCTCCATCCGAGCTTCTACAGTAAGCGACATCCTTCCGAACTCCTACAAGAATCGGACTCCGTCCGAACTTCTACAGCGGATGGATTCCAGACGAACTTTTACAACGGATGGGCTCTAACAGCCAGATTTCTGCAGTGACCAACTGTCTCCGATGTCTTCCATACCTCTTCAGCCATCAGCCTTCAACAGTGCCAACAGGACTTCAACAGTGCCAACCGGACCTCTCCAGTGGATAGCCTTCAGACAAGCTTCTACATCAGACAAATTCCAGACGGATTTCTCTAGCAATCGGACTCCAGCCAGATTTCTCCAACAGAAAGTTTCCGTCTGGGCTTCTACAGTAGATAACTTCCATCTGCAGCATCAATGCCTAAGGCACCCAACAACAGTTAACCCGTCAGCAACCTCGGAAACATCCGAGCTTCTCTTAGATTGCTGAGACAGAGAGCTATTCTGCTCCACCAGACATCCCAGCTGAGCTTCAGCCGTCCGGCCCGAACTCTCCGGCAAGTCGTGACAACGGACACCACTCCACTCTCTGTAACAAACTCCACATGGCCCCACCACTCTCCAGCAAGTCACGACAATGGACACCACTACTCTCTGTAACAAACTCCACGTGGCCCCGAACGACCCACTACCAGACAGTTACGGACGTCGCTGTCAATCGGTTACGCTCTCCTGTCTATAAAAGAGACCCCCCAGATACGTTCTCCTCTAAGCTCTAAGCACTATCTCAAAACTCTGCTAAAATTCTATTCAAGTGTTTCATTTCTGTTGAAGCAGAGTACTGACTTGAGCATCGGAGGGTCTTGCCGGAGCACCTCCAACTCCGGTTTAGACTTTCCTTGCAGATCCCTACGGTGGTCGTGATCCCCTCGCTCCAGCTTCTCCGACATCGGTAAAATTCTGCACCAATAGAATTGGCGCTAGAGGAAGGGTGCCTGTGTCTTTGCAGAATCCTTATTCTTAAAGGAGTACTCAATGGGACTGTCTTCGAACATCTTCTTCGACATCTTCTTCTTCTCCAGCCAGATCCCAACTTGATGCCTCCCCGAAAGGCATCCACCAGGCAATCTACGGCCTCCATGGCCAGATCTCAGCATGATCTGCCAGCTCCAGCTTCGTCTCCAGTTTTTCAGGCTCCTCCTTCTCCGACAACGACAATCGACATGGAGCAGTTTGACCTGCTGGTTCAGTAGGTCAGGGGCCTCACCGAAGTGGTGTAGGCCATGCAACAGCAGTAGAAGCAGCCACAGGCATCTGTGCAGTTGGAAAGAGCATCGTCGGAGTTTCAGAATCTGATGATCAGGTGGCCCACTTGGGCCAGTCGCCCTGTATCCCTCGAAAAGGGAAAGCAGAAGGCGGAGAGCCCTCTGTCTGATCATGATTCCATCCCCGGAGGGTCCCTACCTCTGTTCTGTCAGAAGACCCTCGAGATTCATGATCGAGAGGATCTCCTGGATCAAAGGTTTCAAGAGATGAACTGGCGGATCGAAGAGCTCTACTATGCTCCCCCTGCTTACGGTGAGGATATCTGTACAGACCCTCCTTTTTCTCAAAGGATTATGCAGGAACTGATCCCGCCGAACTTCAAGCTCCTCCAATTTGAGAGCTACGATGGGACCTTAGATCCGGTTAATCGCCTGGAGGCCTTCCAGACAATGATGTTGCTCCATGGCATGCCAGACGCCATCCTGTGTCGAGCTTTTCCATCTACCTTGAAGGGAGCAGTAAAAAATTGGTACTCGGCACTAAAATCAGGTACTATCTTCTCCTTTGATCAAATAAGCCACCAGTTTGTGGCTCATTTCGTCAGCAGCTGACATCTCCGGAGAGGTTTGGAGTCCCTCATCAACATCAAGCAAAAGGAGGGAGAGTCCATCCGAACTTATGTCAACCATTTTAATGCTACCGCATTGGAGGTCCGGAACTTGGACCAATTAGTTGCAATGGCCACCTTGAAGAGCGGTCTTCAAAAGAATGACCTTCTATTTTTTCTGAAAAAGTAGTATCCCAGGGACTTCGCTGATTTGTTGGCTCAGGCCGAAGGATATGCCCGAGCAGAGGAAGCCTTCAAGCTGAAGGACGAGGAGGCCACGAAGGAGCAACAGGCAGATGACTCCAGCAAGCCCGCAGCTGAAAAAGGGCCGAGTAAAGCTCGGCCACATTCTCGAACTACCTCCAGACACAAGCATGTCCGAACTCCCCCCCGAGCTTATAGGCAGAGAAGCCCGGACCGCAGAGTTCGGCAGAGCTCTCCCCCAGGAAGATTCCACAGCTACGCCTCTCTCAATGCTCCAAAAACTCAAGTGCTGATGGAGATCAAGGAGTAGCTGCCAAGGCCGAAAAGGATGTGCACACATCCCAGGAAGTGCAACCCTAACAAGTTCTGCCTCTATCATCGTCACCACGACCACGACACGGAGGAGTGTATTTAGCTCCGAGATGAGATCGAGGAGCTTATCAGATGAGGTTGGCTCAACAGATTCATCCGACGTCGGTCTGAAGGTAGGAAAGATCGACCGAGGGCCCTACCACAATCAGAGCCGCCAAGGAGGAAAGAATAGCTTGAATATCGGCCTTCAATCGGAATCATCAACACCATCTCTGGAGGACCCCGACGGGGAGTAGCCAGTGGATCAACCGGACCGCCCAAGCGGCAGAGGACTGAGGAATCTATAATCTTTACTGAAGAAGATGTCCAGGAGATTCAATTCTCCCATAATGATGCAGTCGTAGTTTCTTTAAATATTGCTGACTATGATGTATGCCGCATTCTTGTTGATAATGGAAGCTCGATCGATATTTTATTTTACGATGCATTCTCAAAAATATCCATTTTGGATAATCGATTAGGACCGATAAGCTCCCCAAGTAGGGTTCATTGGCGATGCTGTGCCAGTGGAAGGAGTAATAAATTTGATCGTAGTTGCAGGTCGATGCCCGAAATAATCTAGAGCTTAAGTGGATTTTCTGGTAGTAAGGACGCCATCTGCCTACAATGCAATACTCGGTCGATCTGGCCTCAACGCCCTCTGAGCTATGATATCTACCTACCATTTGAAATTAAAATTTTCTACAAGCAAAGGGATCGGAGAGGTTAGAGGAGATCAAATCCTGGCAAGACACTGCTATAACATAGCCTTACAAAGAAATGGTCATTCTGACCCCTGTTCGATTGATGGATTAGACACCTGCGATGACCTTGCTGAAGAACAGGGTGAGCCAATTGAAGATCTTGTCTTAATTCCTTTGAACGATGGGAATGAAGAGCATATGGTGAAGATCGGCTCCAACCTGGGAGAAGAGGTACGGACATGGCTCATCAATTTTCTATAAAAGAATGCGGATGTTTTTGCTTGGGTTCCAACAGACATATCGGAGATTGATGCGGAAGTCATGGAACACCGTCTGGCTGTTGATCCCAAACATTGATCGATGAAGGAAAAAATATGAGGTCATGCATCGGAAAGGCAGAAGGCGATAGCTGAGAAAGTTGATAAACTCCTGAAAGCTGGGTTCATCAGAGAAGTGAACTATCCGAACTGGGTCTCCAATGTGGTTCTCAACAAAGAAGGCGAACAGCAAATGGAGGATGTGTATAGACTTCAAAAAACTGAACAAAGCTTGCCCGAAGGATAGTTACCCTCTGTCCAGAATTGACCAATTAGTGGATGCAACCTCGGGCCACGAGCTTCTCACTTTCATGGATGCATTCTCCGGCTACAATCAAATCAAGATGGTACCAGAGGATGAAGAAAAGACTGCTTTTATCACTGACCATGGTCTTTACTGTTACAAGATCATGCCTTTTGGCCTCAAAAATGCAGGGGCGACCTATCAACGGTTGGTAAACAAGATATTCAAAGAGCAGATCGACTGCAATATGGAGGTCTACGTGAACGACATGTTTGTAAAAAGGGAATTCTTAATGAACTACGTTGCCGACCTTGAGGAGACCTTCAGCGCCCTCCAAAAATACAAGATGAAGCTGAACCCAACCAAGTGCGCTTTTGGAGTAACCTTACAAAAATTCTTGGGTTTTATGGTATCGGGGCACGGGATCGAAGTAAATCCAAAAAAGATTCATGCCATCTAGGAAATGACTGTTTCGAAGTCAATAAAGGAAGTTCAGCACCTTACTGGGAGAGTAGCAGCTTTGAATCGCTTCGTCTCAAGGTCGGTCGAACGGTGCCTACCTTTCTTTCAGACTCTCAAGCAGTCGAAGAACTTCTATTGGACCACTGAATGTCAGCAAGCGTTCGAAGAATTGAAAGACTACCTCAGCTCACCTCTACTTTTGGCAAAGTCCGAACATGGAAAGGAGTTGTTCCTGTACCTGGCGGTCTCCCCTGTGGCTCTCGCAGCAGTTCTGGTTAAGGAAGAAGCAAAAATTTAACGACCGATCTACTACATAAGTCGAGTATTGAGAGATGCTGAAACTAGGTACACTAAGTTAGAAAAACTAACTTACACCCTGTTGATTGCAGCCTGAAGGCTCCGACTTTACTTTCAAGGGCATACTATAACACTGCTCTCTGACCAGCCGATCAAGGCAGTTCTGCATCGAGCGGATGCTTCCAGAAGGATAGCGAAATGGACGATCGAGCTCATGAAATTTAACATCAACTATCGACCTCAGCCGACGATAAAAGCTCAGATATTAGCAGACTTCATAGTGGAATGCACTATCCCAGAAGAAGCCAAACTTGAACGAGGTGAAGCTGGCAACCCAGGACTCCAGCCAAACTCCCCTGAGGAAAGAACAGATCTCCCTGATGGTTTTTGGGCCCTCTATGTGGACGATTCCTCCAACATGTCAGGCATGGGCACGGGCCTGATCTTGGTCAATCTGGAAAGAATTATCACAGAGTACGCAGTGTGCTTCAAATTCTCTGCGATAAATAACGGAGCAGAATATGAAGCTCTGATTGCAGGACTGAAGATCGCCAAAGAATTAGAAGTAGATCGGCTCCAAGTCTACAGTGACTCCCAATTGGTGGTAGGACAAGTCAGCAAAAATTATGAAGCTCGGGAGGACAATATGGTCAAGTATCTCAAAAAGATAAAAGAGATCATCCCTGCCTTTGGCAGCTTTGACATCAAACAGATTTCAAGAGTAAAAAATACTAGGGTCGATCTTCTCTCCAAGTTGGCTACACTGGCTCCAGCTGAACTACCCAAGAAAGTCCTCTTCGAAGTTATGAAATGTCCAAGTATGGAAGAACCGCAGCTTGTAATGGAGATTAGCCATGAACCCAGCTGGATTGACCCACTGGTTGCATACCTCAAAGATGGGATTCTTCCTCATGACGCAAAAGAAGCTCGGAAGCTTAGAAACCAGGCCTCCCGATATATCCTTTATGAGGGCAAGCTGTACTAGAGGTCGTACTCTTTGCCCCTCCTGAAATATCTTCGATCCTCTGAAGCCAAATTTGCCTTGTGGGAGGTACATGAAGGAGTCTGCAGAAGTAACCTGGGGGCCAGATCTTTATCCCACAAACTGCTCTGATAAGGTTATTACTGGCCTACAATGTACCACGACTCCATTGAATATGTCAGAAAGTATGATCGGTGTCAGAGATATGTGAATATCCAAAGACAGTCTGCCTCCGAACTTACACCCTTGAGTGCTCCATGGCCATTTGCACAATGGGGGATGGATATCCTTGGACCTTTTCTCATAGCGTTCGGACAGCGAAAGTTCCTCCTGGTGGTAATTGACTACTTCACCAAGTGGATCGAAGCCGAATCTTTGGCAAAAATCACAGAAGCTAAAGTGTAGGACTTCATCTGTATGTCAATCGTTTGTAAGTTCGGCTTACCCAGAACTCTCATTACTGATAATGGACGATAATTTGCTGGAGCAAGATTTGCTGAATTTTGTGAGGACTTAAACATCTCCCATAACTTCACGTAAGTAGCCCATCCACAGGCAAACGACGAAGTCGAGGTGACTAACAGGACTCTATTGCAAGGAATCAAGGCGAGACTTGAAAAAGCAAAGGAAACTTGGACAGACGAGCTTTATCATGTGTTATGGGCATACCGAACTACCCAACGACTGCCCACGAGGGAGACTCCCTTTGCCTTAGCCTTCGAAACAGAGGTCGTTATCCCGATTAAACTCAAGCTTCCGTCGGCGCGAGTCGTGGCATTCGACGAGCAGCGCAACTCACAAGATCTCAAGGCCAACCTCAACTTGTTAGAAAAAAAGTGGGAGACAGCTCAAGTTCGGATGGCAGTCTACAAGCAGAAAGCAGCTCGTTACTACAACTCCTGGGTCAAGAGCAAAGCCTTAAGAGCGGGAGACTTAGTACTTCGGCGAGCTGCTGTTTCACAACCTCAGAACCAAGAAAAACTTGCCCCAAACTGGAAAGGCCCGTATGAAGTTAGGGAGGTAGTCTGGCCCAGAACATACTATCTAAAAGAGCTCGGAGGAGCGGACCTTCCGTGACCATGGAATTCAAAAAATTTACGAATGTATTACCGATAACTTTGCCTTAAATAAAAGTTTCATATTCGCATATCTTTTCTTTTGGCATGAGCTTATAATGACAGGAAGTAGCTCCTTCAGACAATCAAAACTAAGCATGTCAGAAACAAGAGGAGAACCTCATCCTGACACAAACGAAGGCCCGGTTATTAAGAGACCAGATGGGGGGAGAGGCCCTTGCAACGGCCCTTATGCACCCCCACAGCCATGATAGGAACAGAAGGAGAACCTCATCCTAACATGAGCAAAGTCTAAGGCCTGGTTATTAAGAGATCGGATGGGGGGAGAGGCCCTTACAACGGCCTTTATGTGCCCCCACAGCCATGTTAAGAACAGGAGGAGAACCTCATCCTAACATGAGCAAAGTCGAAGACCCAGTTATTAAGAGATCGGATGGAGGGAGAGGCCCTCGCAACGGCCCTTATGCGTCCCTACAGTCATGTTAGGAACAGGAGGAGAACCTCATCCTAACATGAGCAAAGTCGAAGACCCGATTATTAAGAGATCAGATGGAGGGAGATGCCCTCGCAACGGCCCTTATGCGCCCCCACAGCCATGGTAGGAATAAGAGGAGAACCTCATCCTAACATGAGCAAAGTCGAAGATCTGGTTATTAAGAGATCGGATGGGGGGAGAGGCCCTCGCAATGGCCCTTATGTGCCCCCACAGTCCTGTTAGGAATAGAAGGAGAACCTCGTCTTGACATAAACAAAGACCTGATCGTTTAAGATCGGATGAGGAGAAAAGTCTCCTCAATGGCTCCTCTACACCCCTACAACCCCATTAGGAGCAGAGAAAAAACCCTCGCCCAAACATAAAAAAAAAGAGGGGTAGAGAAAAAGGGAAAGCGACGAGCTATGCCAGAGATAAGAAAAAAATGAGCTACATCTAAGACACAAGGGACCTCGTCTTAACGAGAAAGAAAACTCTTGTAAAAAATTCTTAGTCTCTAAGGGGGAACCCAACACTAGCAGGAGAAAATAGACTTCCTCAAAGTAACGAGAAGTTCGGGCCCCAAGCTCGAACATTGAAAGAAAGCATCAAATTCGAATGGCCTCGAAAAGATCTTCGGTCATGATCAAAAAGGATGAATCAATACGGCGATGATCAAGAACCTTCAAACAACATCGACATCGAATAAGACAAAAGACAAGAGAAGCTCGGTAAACGACAACTCAGAACAAGAATAGACAAGGTAATGAGAAATTTTTTTTTCATTTCATTAGTAAAGAGAGCATTACAAAACCCTTTGAAGGCCAAAAAAAAAAGAAAAACAACAAGAAAAGAAAAGAATACATAGAACAAAAGGTAAAAGAAGCTTTAAGGAAGCTCGGCTTCTTCTAACTTCGAACTCTTGATTTCAGCCATTATCATGGATTGCTTTAAGTTCTCAACTTCTTCTTCCAGTTCCTTCTTTCTTAACAGCATCTCTCGATACATTTGGTGAAACCACCGACTTTCACCCTCCAATTTTTGAAGCCTCTTCCTCAGAACTTCGGACATTGCTTCTGCATCCTTGACCGTCTGTTGCTCATAGGCCAGCTGAATTTTCAACCGTTGCAGTTCAGCCTTCTCCTTCCCAAGGGCTACGGACAGTTCTTCTATGGTCCCCCTCAAGGATCGGAGCTCGTTAGAGCCTTGAACCGAAACAACCTGGGCTCTTTCGGACAACTGCTTTTGAAGGTGAGCTACCTCATCGGTTGTCGTCTTGAGCCTCCTTCTGTAGTTGTCTATTTGCCTGCACCAGCCGACTCGGTGAGTGTTGTAATTCATCTCGACATCCTGTAGCTGCTTCTGGAGGTCAGAGAATTTCTTCGACCAGTCCCAACCGTGGTCGGCCTGAGTTGTAAGCTAGGATGAGCTCCCTTCCAATTGGCCGATCTTCTCCCATGCGGCCGCCAACTCGACCTCGAGGGAGCTGATCTTGGAGGTCTGAGTCCAAGATCGATCGCTCGTGCATTTCTGGAGTTCCTCAAGCTCCTTCACAAAGTTGGGCTTTTTTCGGTTGTAGTCCATGAAGTCCTTTTTGTGGAGGTTTTGAAGGCGAGTAACCTCCACGATGGCTTCTGAATGACTCTTCCTCAGCCTGTGAAGTTCGTCGTCCATCTTCTTTGATTTTTTCGTTAGGTGACGAACTTCCCTTCTCAGATCCCGGGTCATAAACTTCAAAGGAATCTCCTGCAATAGGGGAAGAGCTTCGGCAGGGCACTGTTGTCAGGAAATAAGAGCATCACAATGCAAGTCATTGCAAAAAAAAAGGAAGTAGAAGAAGAAAAAGGAGCTCTCTATAAAGAAGAATCTGATTTCATTGATTGAATAATTCTTAAGTACAAGAAGAGGAAAAAAAAGTTGTAACAAAGAAAAAGTACAAAATTAGAGGTTTCGGACCTCTAGAGCAGAAGTGGAGGAGCTTGGCACCCCCGGAAGGTCGGTCACGGCAGCTGCGACAATTGAAGGGGTCCTGACTGGAGGGAGACCGGCAGCAGCATTGGAAGGTCCGGCTTCATCGTCGGATGCTTCATCCAGAAAGTTGAGGTCGAGTTTGAAAAATTTTTCGATCACCTTCTCCTAGCAAAGCTCAAAGCCTTTGATGAAGGTAGCCTGGCCAAACTTAACATTCAGATCCCTCATCTCGGAGGAGGTCTTGAACTCCTCCACTGCTTGGGCCCTTGCCTCCGAGACTAGGGTCGGGATCTGCTCCTTCAGCTTGGAGACCTTGGCCTCTGCCTTCCTTCTTTCCTCCTCCAAAGCAGCCTTCAGAGCCACCGAAGTTTGTTCCTCCTTCTGAAGCACCTCTTGGAGACTCGCGACTTTAGCGACCTTCTCCTTGAGATGGGCAACCTCGGCCTGGCAACCTTCCTCCGCCTGGGCTGCTTCCTTCTTTGCCTCTTTCATCACCTCGATATTGGCGATGAGCTGGTGTCCAATCTGCAAGAGCGGCCAGGAAGTCAATATGAAAGCTAAGGAATGAACTAAGTGAAGAAGCGAAAGGAAAAAAAAAGTAAATCGGCCAACCTCAAGAAAGGACCCCAGAGAGTCCCAAACCCGCTATTCAGGATCGGCATGGACGATCTCGGGCAGAACGCACCCGTCGATCAACTTTTTTATTAAATCTCTATTGTTGAAGGGATTCTCCCCCAGATTTTCTTCGGAGCCATTGGACCTTTCGATGGCGGCCCTGCTGCTGCTGATCTTGCGGACCACCGTCTTCTTCCTTCTCTTCCTTTTGGCCCCCGGCACCTCCTCGGGATGAGACTCGAGAGTGGGAACCTCGATCGGAGGGCTTCTTAAAGAAGCTCGGGAGACTGCAGGCTCGACGTCGGAGGGGGCATCAACGGCAATGGCTGCCTGGGCAAGCACGGCCGAGCTTGTCTCCTCTACCCTCACCTTCTTCGCCGACCCAAAAGTTGCAGCGCCTTTCCTCTTGTGGGCCTTGAGACCCTTGGCTAGTATCCGAGCTGCATCTGCGTTCATATCTGCAATGAAAAAAGATCGACACAGCTTAGAAATAGAATAAGAGAAAGAGGAAGCAGCGAATGACTTGAGAAAGAAAAAATACTGGCAGGGTTGGGAGGGCTCAAGCCGACATTGAATAAAAGTTACTCCTTCAGAAGGTCGGAGAGGAGAGGAGCTGGATAAGTCTTAAGTTTATTGGAGGCTTCAAGGTCATCCTTTCCCAGGCTAGAAGCCCGACGGACGGAGTCCCTCAGGGAGCCCCAGGGGGGCAACCCCAGCATCAGGGTCGGGCATCAGACGTAGAAGTACCTCTCCTTCCAGTTTTGGATAGAAGAGGGGGCACCTTTCAGCAACCCCTTTCTACCGAACTGGGGGGAGAAGTACCACCAGTCTTTTACCGAGGGGTGATGCTTAAAGGTATAAAAATTTTTAAATAAGAGAAGAGTTGGCTGGACTTCAGCTAAATGATAGAGAAAAAGAAATCCTATCAGAAACCTAAAGGAGTTCGGTGCTACAGAAACTAGAGAAATGTTTAAAAAATGAAAAAGAGCAACAACAAAAGGTGAGAGTGAAAGTCAAAGCCCGACGCGGAAGGCTTCCTGGTATAAACAAAAGTGGCTAAGGGGAGAGGCGCTAGCCCAGTCAGTTGGCCCGGAAAGCTCAAGCTCATACTCCGAAGGAACCCCTACTGAATCCAAATCAGCGAGAGTTCGTCCAAGGTCAAAGAGCTGGGAATGGTGTCTGGTACAAAGATCGGACGAGGTTCGATCCTAAGTGCGGGTTCATCTACAGTACTAGAATTTTGGGGGGCTGGAGCTGACGAACTTCTAAAACTGCTAGAGGAGAAAGTGTTGGAGGATATTTTGAATCAAATGAGAACCCCAAAAAATTCCAAAAAAATTAGAAAAAATAGGAAACAAGGCGCTCGTGGAGAAACCAAACGGGCAAAATACAGAGGAGGAAAAATGGAAGAATAGCAAGAAAAAGAAGGGTTCCGGAACTAACCTAGGCTGGTCCAAGAGATACAGGAGGGCGGCAAAGGCGATGGAGGTCGACCTGAAGGGCGCCTAAGACCAAGAGGGATGCTGGAGGAAGATGAAGCTCTCGGAGAAGAAGAGGAGATCGAAGAAAAATCTCAGGCAAGGTGAAATCCCTGAAGGAGGGGGACGGGTTTAAATAGACCTCAGGATCCGGTGCAATAATGATTGCAGATCTTCTTTGGCCGACCTACAACCGTCGCGTGTCCCACTTGTCGTGGCAGATGGCTGACGACTGACAGAGTCATTATTGTGCCATACCTGGGGCAACGCTCCAGTAGGAATTTTGAAAAAATCTTTTTGGATCATCTCGATTTGAAAAGACTCCAGCACCAGCGCGCCAAATGCCAAAATATCTGGAAACAATCTAGTACGAAAATTAAGGAGGGCAACTTCGACTGTGAAAATTTCTCTGTACTTCCTTCATTCGAAACTTGAACTCGAAAGTAGGGGGACTGGTATTGGGTATAAAATAACCCCAGCCGAAGTTTGTAAGAGACCAACCCTCCCAGGACTCTTCCGGCTTCCGACCTTGTGCGATGTCTTTCTGAACTCCCCCGACCGTCCGAGCTTCCACAGTACCATTCGGACTTCTCCAGCAGTCGACCTTCCACAGTGTCCTCCAGATTCCTCCAACGGACGAACTCCTATCGTATCCTCTGGATTTTTTTTGATAATGAGCTCCTTCAGTCATCTATCGGACTGCTCCAAATGCTCTTCGGGCTTTACTATCAGTCGATTTTTTACAGTGATCGACTACTCTCTGAATCTCTTTCAGACTTCCTCCTATCATGACTGACTTTACTCCGAGCTTCTTCCAGACTTCGTCAATGTTTAGGCTTCTCCAGCAGCAGGACTTCTACAGTAATCAGACTCTATTCAAGTTTCTACAGTAGTCGACCGCCTTTCGAATTTCATCTGAGCTTCTATGGTAAGTGAATTCCATCCGAACTTCTATTGCAAGCGGACTTCATTCGAGTTTCTACGATAAATGGACTTCATCGGAGCTTCCACGGCAACCGATCTCCATCCGAGCTTCTACAATAAGTGGTCTCCATCCGAGCCTCCACGGCAAGCGGTCTCCATTCGGGCCTCCACGGCAAGCGATCTCCATCCGAGCTTCTACAATAAGCGGTCTCCATCCAGGCTTCCACAGCAACCGGTCTCCATCCGAGCTTCTACAGTAAGCGGCATCCTTTCGGACTCCTACAAGAACCGGACTCCATCCGAACTTCTACAGCAGATGGATTCTAGACGAACTTCTACAACGGACAGGCTCCAGCAGTCAGATTTCTATAGTGATCGACTGTCTCCGGTGTCTTCTGTACCTCTCCAGCCATCAACCTTCAACAGCGCCAACCGGACTTCAACAGTGCCAACCGGACCTCTCCAGCGGACAACCTTCAGACAAGCTTCTACATCAGATAAATTTCAGACAGACTTCTCTAGCAATCAGACTCCAATCAGATTTCTCCAACAGAAAGTTTTTATCCGAGCTTCTACAGCAGATAACTTCCATCTGCAGCATCAATACCTAAGGCACCCAACAATAGTTAACCCATTAGCAACCTCAAAAATATCCGAGCTTCTCTTAGATTACTGAGACAGAGAGCTATTCTACTCCACCAGACATCCCAGTCGAGCCTCAACCGTCCGGCCCGAACTCCTCGACAAGTCGCGATAACAGACACCACTCCACTCTCTGTAACAAACTCCATGTGGCCCCACTACTCTTGTTGCCCAGCTATGTAACCCAAGAGGGGGGTGAATTGGGTTTCTAAAAATTTTAAGCTTAACTTATGACTTATGAAAAATGTTTGACAAAAGCTAAATAAATAGGGAGAGTAAAATTAATTCAAGGCTAATGGCTAAAAGCAAGAATGTAAGAGAATAATGAAGAGTTAAAGAAGAGCAATTAGACACACCACAAACAAAAAGATTTATAGTGGTTCGGTGCCA
Organism: Elaeis guineensis; assembly: GCF_000442705.2. Taxonomy (NCBI): domain Eukaryota; kingdom Viridiplantae; phylum Streptophyta; class Magnoliopsida; order Arecales; family Arecaceae; genus Elaeis; species Elaeis guineensis. The sequence goes on from NC_025997.2 coordinate 84,505,620, forward strand.
ACCTTGCACCTACATCCACTCCCCAAGCTCCTACTTGAGAATTCCAATCCACTAATCTTGTATTCAACCTGAATACAAACATCAAAAACTCTGACTCTAGCTATCCCAAGCTAGTCCACTTATTTTTTGGGTACAAGCCAACCCAATACACTCTGATTCAAGGTTCGGATCAACCTTCTCTTGTTTTGGAACCCTTCCAAAATAAAAATAATAACTCAAGCAAAGTATAACAATGAATAGCATAAGTAAGTACAAAGAAAGCTCCTTTAATGAGCGTATGAGACTTTAAATACACTTTACTCAAGAAGAAGAAGACCCTTTTTGATTTTCTCAAGGTGGTTGGAGACTTGAATGTGCACTTGAGGAGTTGGTGAGCTTGGATTAAAGGCTTCTTGAATGCTTTGAGTGAGCTCTTGCTTAGGACTGAAAAGTTTGCTTGAAATTCTTTTTTCAAAATCTCTCTTCTTAATGATTCCCACCTATTTGTCCCTTTTATAGCTTCAAGAAATAGTGAAAAATATTCTGGACTGAAATAGAGCCATTAGACCACAATAAATGAGCATTAAAAGCCCTTAAAATGGGTTAAAAACTAGCCGTTGTGGAACAATCCCGTCACAGGGGTTGACTCATGGGTCGACTCATGCCTAGGGTCGACTCATGGGTCGACCTCTGTGGAAGATCATCAGAAAATCAAACGAGAAGCAAGGTTCTGTAAAACTGGCCTAAAACCCACAGAGATCGACTTATGGGTCGACTCATGCCTTGGGGGTCGACTCATGGGTCGACTCACAGGGTGTGCCAAGTTTGTGCCGGCTAGGAATTCAGCGTGCCAATCATCTCATGTGCCATGAGTCGACTAATGGGTCGACTCATGTTTTTCAAATATGTATATTTTTCAAAATACAAGTCCAAAAATAATAAAATTTTCATCAATGGATCACAAATCTTTTGTTCTATCACTTGATGCTTTCAAATCAGAGTTTGGTAAAATTATGATTTTTCCCCTGAAGTGCAATAAGTCTTTTTCAAGCGAAAATCATTAGTACCCCTTCAAATACTTTGTAATCATCAAAATCAATCCAAGGAGCAACAATCTCTCCCTTTTTGATGATGACAAAATACTTAAACAAAAGCATATATATGAATCAATGAGCATGAATTTCAAAGGAATGAAATGCATTATAGGTAGTTTGAAGATAAATAAAAAATTTACAACCAACTTGAAAATTACTTATAAATGCATTTGCTTGAAAAGAAGATTGATTCTTTTGGCATGCGATACATGTACCCATAACAATTTGCCTATTGCTTAATAATTTGAAAATTTGCTCATTTGATTATGTGATTTTGGTATCAGAGTAGAAAATTTGTTTTTGTTATCAGAGCAAAGCAGAATTTACTTAAGGATTTTGAAAATTGCTCATTTGAAAATATCTCATTTGCTCATTTGCTTGTTTTTCAAATTGCTTAGCATCTTGAAAATTTGCTCATTCTCATTTGATTATTTAATTTTGGTACCAGAGCATGTCTAGAAATTAATTTTAAAGTTTGCTCATTTGCTTTTGCTTAACAATTTACTCATTTTGCTTTTAATTCTTTTATTAATCTACTTTTGTTTCTTTCATCAATTTGCTTTTGATTCTTTCATTTTGGTATAGCATTTCTCTCCCTTTTTGACATCATCAACAAAAGATTGTTTACTCCCCCTTTTTCTTTGAATACATTTTCTTTTTTTCTTTCTTTTGATGGAAATAATTTTACTAATATTACTTTTGTTTACTCCCCCTGAGTACAACAAACATAAAAGATATACCATTGGATATCATGGATAGCATATATTACAATTCATAATATCTTAAGCATGCACATAATTGAAATCAACCAAATTTGAAGGTCATACATTAAAAGTCAAGGAGTAGATATATAATCAAAAAGTGACTGATACCACATAGTGGTTCCAATACATACACCAAAATATAAAAGTTAATCAGTCAACATCATTACATGGCCCAAAAGATAGATCCTAGAAAGAGACAAAAGACAAGACTAACTACAAGGATCTAGTAGAGCTCATGATTGGATGGATCGGAATCAGATGTATCGAAGATAGGGTGGGGAGATGATGGATCACGACCAAGAACTCGTCCTCTACCCCGTCTGCCTCTGCCATGAGTGGAGGTGCTGGCACGAGTAGGTGGGCAAGATGATCCTGAAGGCTGAGAAGTAATAGACTGAACTGCAAGAGAGAGCCTGATGGTGTCAAGAAGGTTCAGAGCTCTCGAAACAGACTGAAGCAGTACAGTGAACTGTGTGGATGCATGCTCACTAGAGCCTCTGATGTCTCTCCTCAAGAAATCAAATCCACTCTCCAATACTCCTCTAAGTCTGGCTGCCTCCGTAGATAGGTCTGAGACCTCAGTAGTGCACTCCTGTGGCTGTGGATGGGCCAGAGCTAACACATGCCCCTGCAAGTCAAGTACCCTCCCAGTCAGTCTCAAAATGTAACCCTCGAGCTGCTGAATCTGAACTGACTGATCTGAGATCATCTGAAATATAGTGGAGATGTGGGAGATCAAAGTCTGATCAGATGCATCTAATGATGTGGATCCCTGTGCAAAAGCGGAAGTGCTCCACTGTCGAGAAAGCAAGAAAGTCACATGCTGAGAGATCATCTCAATCTGGTCATCAGCCAATCTGATCTCTGAGGGAAATGCTTTGCTGTCCGGCTGCTGGACTGGGGTGTGCCTCCTAGTGGACTCTGAAGGGCCAGCCTCTGGATCTGAAACAAACTGGATGTCTGGAGATGCTGCCCTGATGTCATGGAGAGGTGATGAAGGACCTTCTTCCTCAGCTCTATCCTCAGCTCTGTCCTCAACTCTCTCTTCTGCACCTTTAATCCAACCACCATCAGTCCTAGTGAATCCCATATGGTGCAAAGTATGTTGGTTGATGGTGTCAGAGTGAGAAAGCTTAGCAGATGCCTCCCCCTCAAAACTAACTCCAAACCTCCTGAATACCAGGGTGAGGGCCATACCGAAAGGCAGATGAGCCTTGGATCTATTCAGTGTTTCTCTCATGGCCTCAATCATTAATGCTGGGAGGTTTAAGGGGGTTTGGGTGATCACATGAAACATGATGCAGATGTCTCGGCCTGAAAGGAGGTCATGTCTACCACTTCTTGGGAAGAAAAGCTTTGTTACCAATTGATATAAAATCCTCATTTCAATGGACAGGATCTTGGCTTCTAGTTTATTCAGGCTTCCCGAGTAGGTTCCTCCTAAAATCACATTAATCCCTTCTTCCTTCACTAGGAGTTCCATGTTTGAATATCCCTCACAGGGCAAATGAAGAATCTCTCCCAAAATAACAGGATCTAAACAGATATCAACACCCTTAACAGTAGATGTTACTGTTCCATTCCCATAGCACAGATTCAGATAAAACTCTCTAACCAAATCTACATATGTAACTTCTTTAAGACAACAGTAAAATCTCCAACCTTGGTTTTTGATCTTTGAACCAATGGAGAACCCCTCTTTTTCAAAAAATCTGAAGTCAACATTTTTCCTGGTTTTTACCTTTCTGACAGAGAGAGAAATTTTACTAGGGTTAAGAGGAGACTGAGAGAAATCTGGAGCGGATGCCGAAGTAGGAATGGGAGCAAAAGAGGTCTGAGAAGCTTGTCTTTTCCTGCGCACGCCCTCTTCCAACTCACGGACTGATTTTCTTCTTTGAGGGAGTTTCATTTTTGGAGCTATTCTCACCACCAGAACAAGCAAGGAGACTTGGAAGATCAAATGCGTGAGGAGATAGAGGGTTATTAGGAGATGGAAAGGGATTTTTGGAGGAGAGAAACCCCGATTTGGAGGAGAATGGTGGAAGCTAGGGCACGCTCCAACTGCTCCAATCATTAGAGAAAAATGGGAATAGCGCCTTTCCCAAGGGGCGATTTGAGGTGGAGAGGTGATGGGAGAAGGATCTTGGGCTTAGACCTTGGATTTGGAGAGAAAGAAGAAGAGGACTATGGGTTTTGGAGGGAAGAAGATGAAGATGGAGAGGGTCGGCTCATGAACAGGGTTTTAACCAAGAAGAGAGGAATCCGTGGGGTTTTGGCCAAAAATTACAAGTATGCCATTGGGTCGACCCTAGGGGGTCGACTCATGATTCACAAAATTTCAAAAAAAATATGAATAAATTTTGAAAAAATTCAAAATTCTGAGAGAAGAATTTTTGCTCTATGAAAAGTTGTGAGAATGATAATCTTGAGCTTTTAGGTCCAAGAGAGATGATGAAAATTGAGCTCAAAGAAATTTTGACATTGATTCCTTGGAATTAGAGAGATATTTAAGCAAATGGATCAAGAATTTCTAGATCTCTCCTAATTTCACAGAATCTATCTTCACTTAGGGCCTTTGTAAAGATATCGGCTAATTGATTTTCAGTGCAAACATAGTCAAGAATTATATCTTTGTTCTGAACATGTTCTCTTATAAAATGATGTCTGATTTCAATATGTTTAGACCTAGAATATTGAATTGGATTTTTAGTAAGATTTATGGCACTAGTGTTATCACATCTTATGGGTGTTTCATTAAGTTTGATACCAAAATTTTCGAGTTGTTGCTTAATCCACGAGATTTGAGTACAACAACTTTCGGCTGCAATGTATTCGGCCTCGGCCGTAGACAGTGCTACCGAATTTTATTTCTTGCTAAATCAGGAGATTAGGTTAACTCTGAGAAATTGGCAAGTTCTACTAGTGCTTTTTCTATCTAATCTACATCCAGCAAAGTCAGCATCTGAATATCCTATTAAATCAATTAATGAGTCCTTAGAGTACCATAATCCTAGTGTTTGAGTACCATTTAAATATCTAAGGATTCTTTTAACAGCATTCAAGTGAGATTCTTTAGGATTAGATTGAAATCTAGCACACAGGCAAACACTGAACATGATATCAGGTCTACTTACAGTCAAATATAATAGAGAGCCAATCATATCTCTATAATATTTTAAGTCTACACATTTACCTTCTTCATCCTTGTCAAGCTTACATGAAGGGCTCATGGATGTGCCAATTGCTTTGGAGTTCTCCATTCCAAATCTTTTGAGTAATTCCTTGGTGTACTTGCTTTGGATGATGGAGATTCCTTCCTTTGTTTGTTTGATTTGGAGTCCGAGGAAGAATGTAAGTTCTCCCATCATGCTCATCTCGAACTCCCCCTGCATGAGCTTAGCAAAGTCTTGACAAAGAGATTCATTAGTAGACCCAAAAATAATGTCATCAACATATATTTGTATAATTAACATATCATTTTGATTTCTTTTAATGAAAAGAGTTGTGTCTACATTACCTCTTGAAAAACCATTATTTAGTAAAAATTTCTTAGCCTATCATACCAAGCCCTAGGTGCTTGTTTCAAACCATATAGAGCTTTATTTAATTTAAAAACATGATTAGGAAAATCATGATTTTCAAAACCTGGGGGTTGTTCTACATAGACTTCTTCAGCAATATATCCATTCAAAAATACACTTTTGATATCCATTTGAAATAATTTAAATTTCATAAAGTAAGCATATGCAAGTAGAAGTCTGATGGCCTCTGATCTAGCAACAGGTGCAAAGGTCTCATCAAAATCAATTCCTTCTTCTTGATTATAGCCTTTAGCAACCAATCTTGCTTTATTTCTTATTACATTTTCATGTTCATCTAATTTGTTCCTAAAGACCCATTTTATGCCAATTATTGAATAATTTTTAGGTCTTGATACTAAAGTCCATACATTATTTCTTTCAAATTGATTAAGTTCCTCTTGCATTGCATTAATCTAATTATAATCATTTTCAGCTTCTTCAATAGTTTTTGATTCAAGATGAGAGACAAAAGCACAATGATTAAATACATCTTTAAGTGAAGAACGAGTTTTTACCCCATGCATAGGATCACCAATAATTAGCTCCTTAGGGTGATTGTGAACATACCTCCATTCTTTGGGTAGGTTATTTGTACCTTGAGATTGTTCTTGATGTTCTTCACCTCCCTCATCCTGTTTGTCTTCATGTTCCTCATCATCTTGAATTGTTGAATCTTTCAGAGTGATCTCCTTCATTCCTTCTATAAGAGGATCTGCATCATCAACACTTTCATTCTTTCTTGAAGGAAGATTGTTAGATTCATCAAAGACAACATGTATCGACTCCTCTACTACTAAGGTTCTTTTGTTAAAAACTCTAAAAGCTTTACTAGTGGAGGAGTAACCTAGAAAAATTGCTTCATCTGATTTTGCATCAAATTTTCCAAGTCTTTCTTTACCATTATTTAATACAAAACATCGACAACCAAAAATATGAAAATAAGCAATATTAGGTTTTCTTTCTTTCCAAAGCTCATAGGGGGTTTTCTTTAAAATTTATCTAATCAAAGCATGATTTAAAATGTAACATGCTGTATTAATGGCTTCTGCCCAAAAGTATCTTGGAAGGTTGCTTTCATATAGTATGGTACGGGCTATTTATTCTAGGATTCTATTTTTTCTTTCTACTATCCCATTTTGTTGGGGTGTCCTAGGTGCAGAAAAATTATGGCCTATTCCTTTTTCATCATAAAATTTTTCAAAGTCTTGATTTTCAAATTCAGTTTCATGATCACTTCGAATATTTTGAATTGAAAATCCTTTCTCATTAGTGACTTTTCGGTAAAATTTAGTGAAAACTTGAAAAGTTTCATCTTTGTGTGCCAAAAAGAAAACCCAAGTAAAATGAGAGTAATCATCTATAATTACAAAATCATATCATTTTCCTCCCAGACTAGTAGTTCTAGTAGGTCCAAATAAGTCCATATGCAAAAGCTCTAAAGGTCTAGAGGTTGAAACAACATTTTTGAATTTAAATGAAACTCTTGTTTGTTTACCTAGTTGGCATGCATCACAAATTCTATCCTTTTCAAAATTCAATTTTGGTAAACCAAGAACCAATTCTTTCTTAATTAATTTTGAAAGTGAATGCATGCTAATATGTGCAAGCCTACGATGCCAAAGCCAACTAGTCTCATTAATTTTGGCATTCAAGGATACTAGGCATTGCATGTTTATTTTGGATAGATCATTTAAATCTATTATATAAATATTACCATGTCTATGTCCAATAAATTTAATGCCATCATTAATAGGACTAGTTATAATGCAAACAGAAGATTCAAAAATAACTTTATATCCTTTATCACAAAATTGACTAATGCTTAGTAAATTATGCTTTAAACCATCTACTAACAAAATATTTTCAATGTATTTGGAGGGAGTGATACCAATGTTACCTATACCGATGATCTTTCCTTTGCCATTGTCTCCAAAGGTGACCATCCCTCCATTCTTAGCATCAATAGTGATGAATTGGGATTCATCACCAGTCATGTGTCTCGAGCATCCGCTGTCAAGATACCATTGTCTGTTTTCTCCTTGGGATGCTAGACACACCTGCAAGCAAAAGTCAAGTTTTTATTTTAGGTACCCAAGCTTTCTTGGGTCCTTTTTGGTTAGTTATAATGGTTCCTTTTGAAACCCATATTTTCTTTACATTTGAGTTTGCAGATTTGTTAGAGAAGCAAGTGTATGACTTATGTCCTACTCTACCACATTTGAAGCAAGTAATATTAGAAGACTTGTTACTTAAAGAGTTTACATAGATATTTTTTAGATACTTTTGTTTCTTCAAGGGGTTATAGCCAAGTCCAGCCTTATCATACACGGCCTTTTGATTTTCAAGAATCATATTAAGTTTATTTGAACTCAAGGTGAATTTTTCAACTCATGGTTTTAGCTTGGCAATTTCATTCTTTAAACTTTGATTTTCTTGAAGCAGGGTGGATTTTTCAATTGAAATACTTTCATTTTGTTTCAATAAAGATTGATTTTTTAATTTTAGATCTTTGTTCTTTATCCCTAGTTTTTTTAGTTCATTAACTAAATCATAAAAAGCTTCATGCAGTTCTTCAAATGTAAAGTCACTAGGAGTTTCGGAGATTACCCCATTTTCATGTGCCATAAGGCACAGGTTGGCTTGTTCAGTCGAGTCTTCCTCTTCGAAGCTTGAGTCATCACTCACACTCCAAGTGGCCATCATGACCTTCTTCTTGTACTTCTTGAGACCCTTCTTCAGTTGTGGGCATTCGGACTTGAAGTGTCCCGATTTCTTACACTCATAGCAGATAAGGGGTTGGTCTTTATCCTTTTCTTTGCTCTGTTTCCCTTTTGTGAATGGCCTCTTCCTTATCCTTTGTTTTCTTTTTCTCAAAAATTTCTTGAACCTTCAGGTAATGAGTGCCATCTCTTCATCCTGCTCTTCATTTTCGGTGTCATCAGTTTCTTCATCTGGTGGAGCTGTGGATTTGAGTGCGATTGTTCTCTTCTTTCTGACTTCTTCCTCTTGATGTTGCTTCATGCTCAGCTCATGAGTCATCAATGATCCAAGAAGCTCTTCCAAGGGTAGAATGTTCAAGTCCTTGGCTTCTTGGATGGCAGTCACTTTGGCTTCCCAAGTTCTTGGTAAGGACCTGAGAATCTTTCTTACAAGCTCACTGTTAGTATAGAACTTACCAAGACTCTTTAAACCATTTATAATATCAGTAAAGCAAGTAAACATTTCAGTTATGGACTCATCATGCTCCATTTTAAATAATTCATATTTATGCACAAGCATGTTGATTTTGGACTCCTTTACTTGATTGGTTCCTTCATGGGTTACTTCTAACCTATCCCATATTTCTTTCGCAGACGAGCAAGTAGAAATGCGATTAAATTCGTTAGCATCAAGAGCACAATAAAGAACATTCATAGCTTTAGCATTTAATTGGGCCATTTTCTTATCAACCTCATCTCATTCTTTCTCGGGTTTGGCTGATTCCACACCATCTATAATTTTAGTGGGTGTGTGAGGATCGTTCACTATGATACTCCACATATCATAGTCGAGTGCTTGAATGAATATTTTCATCCGAGCTTTCCAATAGGTGTAATTAGACCCATTGAAAAGTGGAGGTCAGTTAGTGGATTGCCCCTTGGCTAGAGAAGTGCCGACTTGAGTTGCTATAGATCTTTGGCTCTTTGATTGATTAGATCAAAGTAGAGTTAGAGCACCGGGCTCTGATACCACTTGTTGCCTAGCTATGCAACCCAAGAGGGGGGGTGAATTGGGTTTCTAAAAATTTTAAGCTTAACTTATGACTTATGAAAAATGTTTGATAAAAGCTAAATAAATAGGGAGAGTAAAATTAATTCAAGGCTAATGGCTAAAAGCAAGAATGCAAGAGAATAATGAAGAGTTAAAGAAGAGCAATTAGACACACCATAAATAAAAAGATTTATAGTGGTTCGGTGCCAACCTTGCACCTACATCCACTCCCCAAGCTCCTACTTGGGAATTCCAATCTACTAATCTTGTATTCAACCCGAATACAAGCATCGAAAACTCCGACTCTAGCTATCTCAAGCTAGTCCACTTATTTTTCGGATACAAGCCAACCCAATACACTCCGATTCAAGGTTCGAATCAACCTTCCCTTATTTTGGAATCCTTCCAAAACAAAAATAATAACTCAAGCAAAGTATAACAATGAATAGCACAAGTAAGTACAAAGAAAGCTCCTTTAATGAGCGTATGAGACTTTAAATACACTTTACTCAAGAAGAAGAAGATCCTTTTTTATTTCCTCAAGGTGGTTGGAGGCTTGAATGTGCACTTGAGGAGTTGGTGAGCTTGGATTAAAGGCTTCTTGAATGCTTTGAGTGAGCTCTTGCTTAGGGCTGAAAAGTTTGCTTGAAATCTCTTTTTCAAAATCTCTCTTCTTAATGATTCCCACCTATTTGTCCCTTTTATAGCTTCAAGAAATAGTGGAAAATATTTTGGGCTGAAATAGAGCCATTAGACCACAATAAATGAGTATTAAAAGCACTTAAAATGGGTTAAAAACTAGTCGTTGCAGAATAATCCCATCACAGGGGTCGACTCATGGGTCGACTCATGCCTGGGGGTCGACTCATGGGTCGACCTCTGTGGAAGATCATCAGAAAATCAAACGGGAAGCAAGGTTCTATAAAACTGGCCTAAAACCCGTAGAGGTCGACTCATGGGTCGACTCATGCCTTGGGGGTCGATTCATGGGTCGACTCACAGGGTGTGCCAAGTTTGTGCCGGTCAGGAATTCAGCGTGCCAATCATCTCATGTGCCATGAGTCGACTCATGGGTCGACTCATGTTTTTCAAACATGCATATCTTTCAAAATACAAGTTCAAAAATAATAAAATTTTTACCAATGGATCACAAATCTTTTGTTCTATCACTTGATGCTTTCAAATCAGGGTTTGATAAAATTATGATTTTGCCCCTGAAGTGCAATAAGTCTTTTTCAAGCAAAAATTATTAGTACCCCTTCAAATACTTTGTAATCATCAAAATCAATCTAAGGAGCAACAACTCTCCAGCAAGTCACAACAACGGACACCACAACTCTTCGTAACAAACTCCATGTGGCCCCGAACGGCCCACTATCAGGCAGTTACGGACGTCACTGTCAATCAGTTATGCTCTCCCATCTATAAAAGAGACCCCCCAGATACGTTCTCCTCTAAGCTCTAAGCACTATCTCAAAACTCTGCTAAAATCTCATTCGAGTGCTTTATTTCTGTTGAAGCAGAGTACTGACTTGAGCGTCGGAGGATCTTGCCTGAGCACCCCCAACTCCAGTTTAGACTTTTCTTGTAGGTCCCGACAGCGATCGTGATCCCCTCGACTCCAGCTTCTCCGATATCGGCAGAATTCTGTACCAACACTAACATTGTGTATATGATACATTATATGAAAAGTAGTTGCATCTAATCTTTATAAATAAAATCTAGAATCATGAACATATTTAGAATAGTTTTAAAATAATTTATGATTGATTTTATTACTATTTATATAGAATTATTTTGATATAAAATTAATATAATTGTTGTAGTTCGCCCGTTGAGTCGACTCAGTATTATTTGGGTCAACTCAAGATCCTGGTTTCTCAACTCAATTTCTGTTGAGTTGACTCATTATTATAGGTTAAAAATTATGATTAATAGTTTATCATCAATGAGTCAACTAGGTCTCAAAACTTAGTTGATTCTTTGTGATGAGTCGGCTCAATCCAGGGATGAATCGATTCAAATTTTAGATCTAAATGATTGTGTATAAAATTAATTATAAAAATATTTTATAAAATTTAAAATTATTTTTAAATACTAAATCTCTATCCACAGCCTCAAACTTAATTGAGAATTAAGTTGAACCTATTAGATCTAGAGTTATGAATTAAAGATCTAATGTCATTCGCATAAAATGTAGGTGATGGATTTATGGGTTAGCTTGATCAGGTCCTTCTAATTGGGTTAGACCTAGGGTTAGAATCAAAGATCAAATGGACTAAGAAGAAAAATTAGATTGAATCAAAATTTCTTTAGAGTCAATACAATAGTTGTAGTTGGTCGAGTCTATGTCTTTGATTAGACTCAAATAGACTTTGATTTTGAGCTCAACGGTCGAACCCAAATCCATAAGTAGATCCAATTAAAACTGATTAACCAGTTGGTGTCTAAGATAAATTTGGCAGTCTTGATCGATGGTCATTAATTGGGAGCTACTTATATAGATTGAGTCTATGATGAGTTAATGGCATATCCCTCCCATTGATCTCACTTACCTGGCCAACATGGTGAATCAAGTTTTGATCAAATCACTTAATGATTAGGGTTGACCCATGCTTACTAGAAAAATAGTTTGACTGATTTAGGTCCCCTAATTCAACTTATCTTTATCCTCAACATGACTTGGTGAAATAAGTGGGAGGATTAATGACTTGTCAGTAGGACCGGCTTGTTTTAGTCCACCCTAATTTGACTTGATGAAGTCAGTGAAGGGATTAAGATTAGCTGATCTGTGTATTTAATTCTATTAAATTATGTTAACCAAATTTTTTAATTTATTAGGTTCATAAAATGAGCTAATTATGATGATAACTAGATCATAACCTCCCATTAAGGTGAATGGTAATGGATCCATTATTTTTGATTGACATTACAAGCACCATCCATTTAGCGTTTCTCTGAATGATGAAATTATTATTCATCATATGATGATTTTATTGTACTATCTGATGAATGGTTGGATTGACCAAGCCATACTCGGACCTGATTATTCATTAGTTAGAATCACTGAGTTGGTTCATATCAATGGTTGGACCTAACCAAGATTTTCAATGGAGGCCCATCGCCTACTGAAATGAAACCTAGGACAAAATTAATTACTAAAAATTATTTAGAGAAATAATTGATTGAAAATCTATCCATAGATGCATATGAGTTGGCTGAGCCATACTCGGGCCTATATGTAGTCTGTGTGGATTCTAGTATCCGCTAAGGAATTAAGGTAATTTTTTGAATTGGAGGTAGAGGCTATCAATTCGTATAAAATAGTGGAAGAACCTTTAGACTAAAGTTCATATCTTTAGGCTTGATTAATTCATATACTAATTAGGTCTGTGTTTTTTTTTTTTTCAGAAATGGCTAGCAATTTGTTGCTCCACTCATTATTTGATAGTGATGAGCTTAATGGATCCAACTTCGATAGCCAGTATCAAAAGTTGATCATTGATCTTGAGCCCAATCTAGTTAAAAAGTTTAGGACTGAATCGAGTCAAGCAGACTATGACCTAAATAGGCTAAAGAGAAATGAGTAATTAATTGCTGGTCAAGGTGCTTATATGGTAACATGTTGTAATTTCTCTATATGTGACACAACTACCTGGGTATTGGATACCGAAAGTCCAGTTCACATATACAATTCGTTGCAAGGACTTCAAGTTAGTAGAAAATTTGAGAATGATGAGAGATTCCTAAATATGAGAGATGGAAGTCAAGTTTCAATCCGGGCTTTCGGAGTTGTTGAGCTTGTTTTCAAGTCTACTAGTATCATTTTAAGTGATTATCACTATTGTCCATCTTTTTTGATGAATATAATCTCTATTGGTCTTTTGGCCAAAGATGATTGTAGTTTATCAATAAAAAATTATTATTACGATATCATTATGAATAATATTATAATAATGTGAGGATAATTAAGAAATGATATCTATGTATTGTCACAACCTATGAGTGTAATGTACACTCTAAAAAAATATCTAAAGTTAGATAATGTCACATATGCCTACCTTTGGTATTGCAGGCTTGGTCATATTAACAGAAGCAGGATAAATAGGTTAGCACAAAAGGGTATCCTCAATATTAATGATTGTGAATCATTGCCGTCCTGCGAGTCTTGTCTTCTTGAAAAGATGACTAAGTCACCTTTTACTAAAAAAGGTAAACGAGCTAATGAAGTTCTAGGTCTAATACATAGTGATATTTGTGGACCTATAAATATTAGTGTTAGAGAAGGGTATAGCTATTTCATTATGTTTATAGATGACCTATCTAGGTATGGATATGTCTATTTGATAAAATATAAGTCTGAATCATTTGAAATGTTCAAACGATTTCGTAATGAAGTAGAGAAATAAATTGAAAAAAATATTAAGACTCTTCGGTCTGATCGAGGGAGTGAATATCTTTCTAATAAATTTTTGACATATCTTGGAGAGAATAAGATTCTCTCACAATGGACTCCTCTAGGGACACCACAGCATAATGGTGTCTCAGAAAGAAGGAATCGTATCTTGTTGGACATAGTTTGATTCATGATAGATTTTACAAGTCTATCGATCTCTTTTTGGGGATATGTACTTGAGATAGCCTATTTTGTACTCAATAATATTCTGAGCAAGTCAGTTAGTAAAATACCATATGAGATATGGTTAGGACGTAGGCCGAACCTCACTTACTTTAAGGTCTGGGGGTGTCCAGCTTATGTCAAATGATTACAAACTGACAAGCTTGGATCTAGGTCCGATAAGTATAATTTTGTAGAGTATCTCAAGAAAATGAGGGGATATTACTTTACCTCCCTGCTGAACAAAAGGTATTTGTCAGCAGTAAGGCATATTTTTTGAAAAAAGAGTTTCTTAGTGAAGAAATAAGTGCCTTTAAAGTTGAGCATGATGAAGTTCGACAGGTAGAAGAATCGACACTAGTGACTGAATCTGAATCGAATTTGATAAGATCAAAGTCAGAGCCCAATATATAAATATCCTTAAGGCGATCTGATAGAGTACCGCATCAGCCAGACAGATAACTAGATTTCTTGGTTTGAGATGAGGATCCCGTTGAGCTCGATGAGAACAATGAGGATCCAGTCACCTATATGGATGCAATGCAAAGGTCCAACTTTGAGAAATAGCTTGAAGCCATGAAATCTGAATTGGAGTCCATGAAGATCAATAATGTGTGGATATTGGTTGATCCACTTGAAGGGGTAAAACCCATTGGGTGTAAATGGGTCTTCAAAAGAAAAAGGGGCGCAGATGGGAAGGTTTTGAGACCTATAAAGTCTGTCTGGTTGCCAAGAAGTATCATCAATATTATGGTGTTGGCTATGATGAAACGTTCTCTCCTGTGGCAATGCTCAAGTCCATTCAGATCATACTTGTGATAGCAGCATACCTGAACTATGAAGTCTGGCAAATGGATGTGAAGATAGCTTTTCTAAATAGAGAGCTGAATGAAGAGGTGTATATGATGCAATCTGAAGGGTTCACATCCACAGATAAGTTCAAGGTGTGCAAGCTTCAAAGATCCATTTATGGATTGAAGCAAGCATCTCGGAGTTGGAACATATATTTTGATAAGGCGATCAGAATGTATGGCTTTGTTAAGAACAGAGAGGAACCCTGTATATATAAATGAGCTAATAGTTTAGTAATTATATTTCTTATTTTGTATGTGGATGATATTTTCTTAATCAAAAATGATGTTCCTATATTACAGAGAATAAAAGTGTAGCTTGAAGGAACCAGATCTAGGGTTTCAGGATTAGATCTTGAAATTTTTTCAAGATCAGGCAGCGGAAGACTAAAATAAATCAAAATTTATCTTATAAAATTAGAGAATCCCTAGATCTAAGATTCTATTACATAATTATTATATGATATTAAATTAGAAATTAAAATATAAAGAGCAAGAACTACATGTTGATCATATCAACATGTTTCTATACTATATCTAATGTATGTAAAATATAATAGATCAGATCTATTACCTTGCAAGTTAGATGTTCTAAATTTGCTGATCTGAGTTTGAGGATGATGTTGTGAGCCGCACATGCATCCAACCTCTAGGAGTCATCCACACAAGCCCACGAATCATGATCAGAAGTCCTGGTCCAGAAAATCAGCACAGTATGCTAGTACTGTGCTGATCCTTCTTCGATGGTCGATCAGATACCTCTTTCTTCTTGATTTGGACTCTTCTAAAGATAAAAAGTAGGAGAAGGAGTTTTAGATGTGAGACACTCTTAGAAAACTCACAGATGGAGGAAGGAAAGAGGTGAACACAGCAACCCTAGAAGAAGACCCTCTTCTTCTTCTCTTTGCTCTAACCCAGACACTTAATTTTGTATCTATTATATCTCCATTCTCCTACACTCTTTCTCCTTGATTTTCACACACCCCAAAGGTATCTCAATATTATATAATTCACAAAAATTTTAAGAATAAATTCATCTTAAATATAGAGAAATGAAGAATCTTTGTCTAGGTCAAATACCTAATTAAGAAAAATCCAAACAGGGCGAGACAAGGGGTGCCCAACTCATGGGCGCCCCCTCTTTCTTTTTCTATCATGGACCACCAGCAAAGGGCACACAATATGTACCATAAAAGTCATAAAAATCTCAAAAAAAATTTGAATAAAATCAGTACCATAAGGAAAGAGTTTTGGTTTCCAAAAATTCTATCTCATAGAATTTGAAATCCAAACTAATTCCTACTTTGACTTGGTCCACAACCACATTCCATGTAAGAGAGAAAGAGTGAAAAGCTTTAGGTGTGCATGAAAGCCTAGGAGAGAAGGTTTTGTCACACAAAATAAGAGAGAGTGGGAGTGGGGGGCTAAGGTGGTGCAAGGTGGAATCTTAGTCTTACTAGGATTCAATCTATGACTTGTTCAAATTTGGTTTCTCAAACCAAATCAAACCAAAACTAAATCAACCCAATTAAAATAGGTCTTAATCTAATTAAGAACCTAATTTAATCAAATTAAATTAAATTTAAATCTGATTTAATTTTTTAATCGAATTAGAAATTAGGTTGACCCAAGTCCTAATTGGACTAGGACTAGTTTTTTCTTGCACTTGGCTTATCCAATAAACCAATTGGACTTGATCCAATCAAGCCCAAACCAAGTCTAATTAAATTATATTCAATTAGACTTAATCTCAGCCCATTGGTTTAATCAAATTAAGTCAATTAGCAATCAAATTGCTAATCGATCCTCCTGCAACACTTGCACTAGGTTAAATGTCAATCATATTGATCGTTTAACCCTAGAACGATTCTTAATCGTTGATCAATCATCCGATCGGATCGTGAACTCTAATGTGTATGACCACATAGGTCTGAATCTAAGCTGGTAGCATAGGAATAAATTTCTGTACTAATCAAAGTGACCATCTAGCAATGGTATCCGACGGTCGGATAGGTCGAATGTATAGAACAACATCCTTAGAACCCATGCGGATATAGTTTCCATATAATTCATCCCCTTGACCAAAATGCTCATTGGACACCTCAGAGTTCAACTGTCAACTCTGATCAGGTTGTCCACATTGTATTTCAAAATATCAAATTCATCTGATGAATTACCCTGGCCAAAGTTTTGCTAAATTGAGATACAGTGACTCATTCTTCTCCAACTCTTGGAGTGGTCAATCCCATCTTGATCACACTCCAACTTTGCAAGTACTTGACTGTGCCCAAAAGCCTTCCATCACTGAATTAGAAATTCAGTTAGTCCAGTACCAAAGCACAGTGAGTTGCTTGCAAGTCACTGAGGCGATCTCAGGTCTAAGGGACACTTATACCTATATCCCATCAGAGACATTCTCGACAGCAGAATGCTCTGGAGTTGATCACATTCAATGACGATGTACCCTTACATCTCACCTGTATGTCATGTCAGTGTCTCCACACTTCTTGGTTAAGAGACAACCAACCCATATGTTCTACAACGACCTATGCTCGATAGAAGCTGTCGTCCTTATTAACAGCCCATCATTTGATCGTGAATAGTTTTAAGGACTAATCGATAAATCCTCTCTTTATCAAACCTAAATAGTCCTAAGGGCTTCATCACAACAACGGAGTTCATTAGAAGATGAAAACTTATGATAAAAGTACCAAAAATATATTTTATTTATTAACAAATCAATTACAATACAAGGTTGCTCAACCATCAACAGGTTGACGATTGGCTTTAGGGACATATTTTTCAACAACTCCCACTTGTCCTAAAGCCACTCGGCATAGTATCTAATACTTATCTTTGACTTGTGGTTGTCAAACTCCTTTATCGCCAAGGCTTTAGTGAAGGGGTCAGCCAGGTTCTCCTTTCTGTCGATCTTCTGAAGGTCGATGTCACCTCGATCCACGATCTTTCAGACCAGGTGGAAGCGGTGCAAAATGTACTTCATCCACTGGTGTGCTTTGTGTTCCTTCACCTGAGCTATGGCACCAGTGCTGTCGCAGTAGAGCAGGACCGAACCATCGAGGGAGGGTGCTACTCCGAGCTTGGAGATGAATTTTCTCAGCCACACAGCTTCCTTCATGGCATCCGATGCTGTGATGTACTCTACCTCACAAACAGAGTCTGTCACAGTATGCTGCTTGAAACTCTTCCAGCAGATGGCTCCACCATTCAGAGTAAAGATATAACCCGACACGCTTCTGCTGTCATCATGGTCAGATTGAAGGTTAGAGTCTGTGAACCCCACAAGTTTCAGATCTGACTCACCATAAAGCAACCATTGGTCCTTAGTATTTCTCAAATACTTAAGGATGGCTTTAACCACTTTCCAATGATTTTCTCCGGGATCAAATTGGTATCTACTCACTACTCCTAATAAGTATGCCACATCTACCCTTGTACATGTCATGGCATACATGATAGATCTCATGACCGAAGCATATGGGACTTTACTCATACGCTCTCTCTCTTCAGGAGTTGTCGGACAATCCTTCTTAGAGAGAGAAATTCCATGGCCTATCGGTAGATAGCCCTTCTTGGAATTCTCCATGCTGAACCTCTTCAGCACAGTGTCTATGTTTGAGGACTGGGATAACCCAAGTATTCTTTTAGATCTATCTCTATAGATCTTCATCCCTAGGATGTAGGATGCTTCACCCAAGTCCTTCATAGAGAACTGTGATGACAACCAAACTTTTATTCCCTGTAGTGCGGGGATGTCATTTTATATTAAGAGAATGTCATCCACATACAAGATAAAGAATACCACAACTGGATCATTTGCCCATTTATAGATGCAGGGCTCTTCTTCATTCTTAACGAAGCCATACGTTTTGATCACCTTATCAAAATGCATATTCCAACTCCGAGAAGCTTGCTTCAATCCATAAATGGATCTCTAAAGCTTGCACACCTTGGACTCATCTGTGGATGTAAACCCCTCAGGTTGTATCATATACACCTCTTCGGTCAGTTCTCCATTCAGAAAAGTTGTCTTTACATCCATCTGCCAGATCTTATAATCGCAGCTATTGCAAGCATTATCCAAATGGATTTGAGCATTGCCACAGAGGAGAACATCTCGTTATAGTCAATACTATAATGTTGACGATACCCCTTAGCAATCGGACGGGCTTTATATGTCTCCACCTTTCCGTCTGCACCCCTCTTCCTTTTGAAGATCCATTTACACCCAATGGGTTTAACCCCTTCAAGTGGGTCAACCAATGTCCATACATCGTTGACCTTCATGGACTCCATTTCAGATTTCATGGCTTCAAGACATTTCTTAAAATCAGATCTCTGCATTGCATCCATATAGGTGATTGGATCCTCATCATTCTCATCGAGTTCGATGGGATCACCATCCAGAACCAAAAAATCATAGTATCTGTCCAGTTGATGCGGTACTCTATCGAATTGCCTTAATGGTATAGGTACATTGGGCTCCAGATCTGATCTAATCAAATCTGACTCAGGTTCAACTATTGATGTCGGTCCTTCTACCTATTGAACTTCATCAAGTTCAACCTTAGAGGCAACAGTTCCTTCACCAAAAAACTCTTTTTCTAAAAAGATTGCCTTAAGGCTGACGAACATCTTTTGTTTATCAGCATGGTAGAAAAAATATCCTTTAGTCTCTTTGGGGTACCCTATGAATATGCATTTGTTAGACCTAGGTCCAAGTTTATCTGTAACTAACCGTTTGACATAGGTCGGGCACCTCCAGACCCTAAGGTGTGAAAGTGCTGGCTTACGCCCTATCCATATCTCATATAGAGTCTTAATTACAGACTTACTTGAAACCCTATTTAACATATAACAGGCTGATTCGAGTGCATATCCCCAGAAGGATATCGGCATGCTGGCAAAATCCATCATGCATCAGATCATGTCTAACAGAGTCTGTTTCTCCTTTCAGACACATCATTATGCTGTGGTATTTCTGGAGGAGTCCATTAGGAGAGAATCCCATTCTCTCCTAGATATGTGAAAAACTCACTAGAAAGGTATTCCCCTCCTCAGTCAGACCAAAGAGTTTTAATACTCTTTTCAGTTTATTTTTTTGCTTCACTTCGAAATCGTTTTAACATTTCAAATGAATCCGACTTATGTTTCATCAGATAGACATATCCATATCTGGATAGATCATCCGTGAAAGTGATGAAGTAGAAATATCCACCTCTAGCACTTGTGCTCATGGGCCCACATACATCAGTATGTACTAGGCCCAAGAGCTCAGTAGCTCTCTCATCTTTTTCAGTAAAAGGTGACTTGGTCATTTTACCAAGAAGATAGGACTCACAGGTTGGAAGTGATTCACAATCACTGACTTCAAAGATTCCCTCTTGAATCAATCTGTTTATCCTGTTCTTATTTATATGACCTAGCCTATAGTGCCATAAGTAGATATCTGATACATTATCTAATCTAGGGTGCTTGCCAGTAGAATAGACTACGTTAACAGGTTGTGATAACATATACACACCATTGTTTAAATATCCATAAAAAATAGTAACACCATTCATAATGATATTACAAACTTGTTTTTTTATTGAAATTTTATAATCATTTTTGGCCAAAAGGCCTACAGAAATAATATTTAAAAAGAAACTAGGACAGAAATGACAATCATTAAGAACAATGGTATGGAACTCAAATACAAGTTTCAAGATTTTTAATGCTAGAACTGGAATTGATCTTCTATCTTCAACGTTCAGGAACCTCTCATCTTGCTCGAATCTCCTACTGACCTGCAACCCCTGCATCGAATTGCAAATATGGTAAGGGCTACCGATATCCAATACCCAGTCAGTTATATCACAAATAAAAAAATTACAAAGAGTTATCATATAAATATCTTGCCCAACAATAGCTTGCTTCTTTCTCTGCCTGTTCAGATCCAGGGAGGTAATGTACTGAGGACAGTTCCTCTTCCAGTGCTCCCGCTTCTTGCAAAAGAAGTATTTAGTTTGACTCTTATCGGGCTTGATCTTTCTGGTCTGACCCTGCACAGATGTCCCAGTCTGAACTTGCACCTTCTTCACTTTCTTTTTCTTGTTCTTCTTTCCTTTCTCAAAGGGTCGAGAACCAAAAGACGAACCTCCCGCTAAGTTCACCGACTCTTTATGGAGTTGGTGATCCTTCTCAAAGTTCTGAAGCAACTCTAGTAATCTGTGGTAGTTTACTTTAGGCTTTATCATTCTATAATGAGTGAGGAATGGGAGATAAGACTTGGGCAGCAAGTTCAGTATTGCATCTTTTCCAAGCTGCTCATGCAAGGAAAAGTTGAGCTTGCTCAAACGCTCCATCAGCTCGATCATGTACAATACATGATCAGTGACAGAGGCACTATCCCACATTTTGGCATTGAAGATGGCACAACTAGTCATGTGCCTCTCCACGTCATCAGGTGTGCCAAAGGCATCCTCCAACACTTGAAGCATGTCCTTTGGCTGAGCTGTCTCAAATCTGTAATTGAACTCATTGCTCATGATAGCCAGCATGATACAGCGCACCATGGTTCGATCATTGAGCCACTTCTGGTAAGTGTCTCTGACTGTTCCACATGCATTGGTAGCTGGCTCCTCTGATGCAGGATCCGTTATCACATATAGGATCCGTTCATGCTCCAGGACTATCTTCAACTTTCGGTACCAGCTACCGAAGTTGGGTCCCACCAAATTTTATTGTCCAATAATGATCGGAGTGATAGGAAAGCGGCCATATCTGCACAAAAGAAAATCATAACCTAATTAGTAATTGATTCATTAAACCTAAAGATTTGAACTTTAATCAAAAGATTTCTTCCACTATTTTATTCGAATTAGTAGCCTCTACCTCTCTTCGAGAAATTACCCTAATTTCTTAGTGGGTACTAGAATCCACTTAGACTGCACACAAGCCCAACTTTGGTTGGCCAACCCATGTACATCTAAGGGTAGGTTTATAACCAATTATTTCTCTAAATAATTTTTAGTAATTTAAATTTTGCCCCAGTTCCTAATCAGTAGGCTTTGGTCTCCACTGAAAAAGTCTAGTTAGGTCCAACCATTAACATGACCATACTTGGCCCATCTAGCTAATGAATGATTAGGCCCAACTTTGGTTAGCTAACGTAACCATCATTTAGAAAGATGCAATCAAGAAATCATATTACGATTGACAATTCCATCAGCCGATAAGCATCAGGCCTTTGGGCCTCCAATGATTATCCAACTGATGGACCCATTATCATCCACTTAATGGGAGGCTATGATCTAGTTATCACCATAACTATTTCATTTTAAGAACCTAATAATTTTAGAGGATTTAATTGATTTAGAGGAGGAGGTCAGATGAACTAGCTTATCATGATCCTCTCACTAGCTTCACCAAGTTAGCTTAAGGGAGACCATTAAAAGGGCTGGTCTAGGAGCACCTAAATCAGTCACACCGATTTACCTAGCTGATATGGGTCAGCTCGAATAGTCAAGTGATCCGATCAAAATATAATTTCACCAAGAGGCCAGGTAAGTTTGATCGATGGGAGGGTCTGCCAAAGCTTGCCTTAGACACCATCAGAAATGGCCAGGTAAGCAGGCTGTCAATTAAAAATCATTGGTCTAGTTTACCTTAGACACCAACTAATTTAATTAGTTTTGATTAGAGCAACCTAACAGTTCATGCTAGACTGCTTAGCCAAGAATCAAGTCTATTTGGTTCTTGTTAAAGACATGGACTTGACCAACTACAACTATTGTAATTGATCTAGAGAATCCTTGACCTAATCTAAGACAATAATTGATTAGATTTAGTCAATTCTCTAATTAAGTCCATCTTTAATCTAACCTTAGGTCTAACCCAATTAATGGACCTAATTTCCACTAACCCATTAACCCAATGTGTTATGGTTTGTGTCTTAGGTTCTTCAATTCACAATCCTAGAACCTAATTAAACAATTCTTAATTCTCAATTAAGGTTTGGACTGAGGGTTGGGGTTCGGCTTTTTGAAAATAATTTTCATGTTTGTAAAATATTTTTACAACATAGTTCTTACCAACCAAGTTGCATGTTTGATTTATAATCAAAATACAAGTGAAATAAGGATGAAACTACTTTAGATCTAATCTAAACAGATTCATGTAATTGAAATAATTTTAACTTTAAATTACGTAAATTTCTTAGACAAATATATGATGGTTCTTTGCACGAAAATTATTAACAAAGAGATTTTAATTTAGATTTAAATATCTTTTAAATTTAATAAATCATAAATTTAATCTAGATCATATCTAACAAATTTATGATTAAAGATAGATCTACACGAACTAGGATAATCTTTGCACTATAAGGAATAAACCTTACAGCAGGACAATCTATAGTTCGTGATTGATCTAAAAATTTTAATTTTAGATTTAACAATCAGATTATAAATTAGATCTAATCTAAGAAATAATTTAAATATATATAAATAATCATGTAATAAACAACCTAGGCTCTGATACTAATTGAAGGAACAGATCTAGGGTTTCAGGGTCAGATCTTGAAACTTTTTCAAGATCAAGTAACGAAAGACTAAAATAAATCAAAATTTATCTTATAAAATTAGAGAATCTCTAGATCTAAGATTCTATTATATGATTATTATATGGTATTAAATCAAAAATTAAAATATAAAGCATAAGAACTATATGTTGATCATATCAACATGTTTCTATACTATATCTAACGTATGTAAAATATAATAGATCAGATCTATTACCTTACAAGTTAGACGTTCTAACTTTACTGATCTAGACTTGAGGATGATGTTACAAGCCACATATGCATTCGACCTCTAGCAGTCCTCCACACGAGCCCACAAATTACGATCAGAAGTCCTGATCCAAGAAATCAGTACAGTATGCTAGTACTATGCTGATCTTTCTTCGATGGTTGATCAGATGCCTCTTTCTTTTTGATTTGGACTCTTCGAAAGATGAGAAGTAGGAGAAGAAGTTTTAAATGTGAGACACTCTCAAAAAACTCACAGATGGAGGAAGAGAATGTTAGATGTGTGTCCTAGGTGCCAGATCGACTGACACATTCCTGTACAGATCTAAGAGCAAATTTGTAATTTTGACTATAAAAAAATTAAAGGGTTATTCTTCTATCACATTGTGTACATTGTGTCTGTGATACATCCTTTGAGTTAGTAGAAATATTAATTCATATTTTCAAGAGTTAAAAATTTAAGACATGAATTTACATAACTAACTCATAAACAGCTCTTGACCATAGGATCATCACGAGGATGGTGATCGATCCGGAAGGTTGGTGTATGATCACTTTCTTAGGATAGATGTATCTTGAGTCTATAATGTAGAGACATCAGAGCGAGAGTACAGATATTTATTGAGAATGAGAGTACTGAGCGTGACCACTTCGAGCAGTCATAAGGAAGTCTACCTTCTCGTCAATAACTAGCTCGATGCTGCAGTTGTGTGTCTAGTTCTTTGATTTGAGGTGCATCGACAGTTCATCTTGAGTGTGTTATAGTTTGACTACACCATAACTCAATCTTCTAGTCATTCGAAACCCTGAGGTGTATGTTGGCTGTAGCATATTCATTGTAGGAACTAGGTCGCACCAAGATGGGATCTATCAACCTCGATAGATGAGAGGAGTAGTCCTATGATAATTGAAAGATCGAGTCTTTAAGCCCATGGCCATGGTAGAGTGAAATAATGAAAAAGAGTTTTCCATTAAGATTTCACATCGGACTCGGATCGATCGATTAACTCATATGACTGATGTTGGGTTTGACGAGTTCACCTTAACCCTAATTTAGTCGGGACTCATGATAGAGGAACTCAATCACACAGGTAGCTGCACCGAGAGGTTCATCTTCAGTTCTGATGGGTTGTCACCATATATTGCTAGGTGTCACTGATGGATTTTGAGAGCAATTAGAATGATATTGATGATCGATCATTCTAATTATCTGAATCAAAAGAGTTCTGATCCATCAAAAAAGTTTCGATGATGTCGATGATGAGATCATGATATGTCTCATTACCATACAGAATTGAACCCAACTGGGTCACACAAACAAGAGTTAGAATCTGGATGTCATCAATTGGGCTAACCCAATTGATTTGGATAAGATCCAATTAGGTTCAAGGAAATCGTGCTAGCACACGATTGAGCCTAACTTTCTCCTCGTGTAATCTTTTCTGTCTCTACTGAGCCAAATATGATTTGACTCATCCAGAGAATCTTAGGAAGGTTTCTCTCAGTTTAAATGAAGCTTGTCCAGCTCAAAAAAGACTTGTCTTAATTAATGAGATGAATTTAAGACAACACCTGCTAATTCCTAGCACCTGCCAATTTCATTTTAGGACATCTGTCAAAAGTTGACATATGGGTCTTAAACTGAAGAGGGCTCATTGGAGGATTTTTTTTGTGGAGTATCCACATGCCAAAACTTAATTGAATTGGGTGCCATAATCAGATTATGGCATGAGCCCAATTGGATTAAAGTGGGCACCCCAAATGGATAAGAACCAAAGAGTCCTGATAAACATGGACTCTTTGGCGCCACCTTGCTTGAGCTTATCCAATGTTGGTGCCAACTTAGGAGAGAGAGTGGATTTCTTATCTGATGTGATCAGATGATATCACTCCATCAATCAAAATTTTTTCAAAATTTATTAGATTTTTTTGATTGGTTGAATGATGTGGCGCTGCGCAGCATACAGGGTCTATATAAACCCTACTGCACCTAGGGTTTCTTGGAAGAAGTTATTTTATGCACAAAATCCAATAGCTGCCACCCCCTCCCCTCTTCTCCATATCCTCCCTACTTTCCTTCCTCCTCTCTTCATGTCCAAAGAGTTGGACATCCATCTGGCAAAGATCCAAGGCATGGTGATGCCTGGAACAGAAGGCTGTAGGACTTCTTCGACAGACTGCTGCTCCAACTTTAGGAAGACTTTTGAAGATCTTCCTAATCAGATTTAGATCTGATTTTTGGAGTGCAGATTCATGAGGAGAAGACATTCTAGGTCCTACTTGAGTGGATACTGGTAGAGACCAGGCACTTGCGTGGCTACATCAGAACCTCGGGCTGTGCTGAGATCATCTGCAGGGTAATTAGATTACCCTTGAGGTACTTCTTCTTTCATCATAGTTTTAGATTTAATTTTAGATTTTAAATATCAGATAATAAGATTAGATCTAACAGATATTAGATCTAAAATAGCATAAGATAAAAATTTTTAAATTTATTCTACCCCAGATTTGGTGAAATCTGGAAGATCCTACAAGAAAAAGCGGTTTTCCTCCTTCAAGTGGTATCAGAGCCAGGTTGTTGGCTCTATTTCAGATCTAATTTAGATCTAATTTTAATTTTTATTTATCTAATATTAAAGATTTTAGATGTCACATCAGATGTGATAGGATATGAAATCAAAATATTTTAAAATTAAATCTAAAAAGATCTAACATGCATAAGATGCATGGTTAAATTAGGATTAGTCGAATCCATGAATAGTCTTAAGTCTTAGGTTTTAATGAGATTAAAATATAAATTAAATCTAATTTATTCTCTATTTTTATGATGTTATAAGTGTTATAATCAGATCAAAAAATAGGAAATAATATGTTTTAATTTTTTCATAAAATTGATCTGCTGCATTCCTAGACTAGTTGTAGAATTATTCTAGTAACTTGTCTAGAATAGATTTAATTTTGAATAGTTTAATATAAATCTTATTTTTTAGATATTACATGAGATGCATCGGATCTGAAAGCATATTAATTAGATTAATTTTTGATACATGAGATGTATGCAAAGCATGTGTTAGTTAGATCTTAAATTATATATGTGATATGTTAATTTAGATCTAACTAGTTTTGTAGTTAAATGTATTATTGGGTATAAAATACCCCCCAGCCGAAGGTCGTGATGGGAGTGACCCTCCGGGGATCCAACTGACTTTCGACCTCCGGCAACATCTCTTCAAACCTCCC
Organism: Elaeis guineensis; assembly: GCF_000442705.2. Taxonomy (NCBI): domain Eukaryota; kingdom Viridiplantae; phylum Streptophyta; class Magnoliopsida; order Arecales; family Arecaceae; genus Elaeis; species Elaeis guineensis. Next base: position 84,532,309 of record NC_025997.2, read on the forward strand.
GGGCGGTCGAGCCTCCGCCACACTCCCAAATTTTGCCGACGGGCAGGACCCCGCCAACGTCGACCGGATTCTTCATGACGTTCGAACTCCTATGGGAGCCGGACCTCACCCCCGACTCCAATTGCAGACAGACTTTGTCCGGACTCCGACGGGAGCCGGACCTCGCCCACGACTTCACCTGCAGACTCCGCCCGGGCTCTTACGGGAGCCGGACTCCGCCCACGACTCCAGCTGCAGGTAAACCTCGTCCGGACTCCTACGGGAGTCGGACTTCGTCCCTGACTCTAATTGTAGGTAAACTTCATCCGGACTCCTACGGGAGCCAGACCTCGCCCCCGACTCCAATTGCAGGCAGACTTTGTCCGGACTCCAACGGGAGCTGGACCTCGCCCACGACTTCACCTGCAGACTCCGCCCGGGCTCCTACGGGAGCCGGACTCCGCCCACGACTCCAGCTGCAGGTAAACTTCATCCGAACTCCTACGGGAGCCGGACTTCGTCCCTGACTCTGATTGCAGGTAAATTTGGTCCGGACTCCTACGGGAGCCGGACCTCACCCCCGACTCCAATTGCAGACAGACTTTGTCCGGACTCCTACGGGAGCAGGACCTCGCCCACGACTTCACCTGCAGACTCCGCTCGGGCTCCTACGAGAGCCGGACTCTGCCCACGACTTCAGCTACAGGTAAACCTCATCCGGACTCCTACGGGAGCCGGACTTCATCCCTGACTCTAATTGCAGGTAAACTTCGTCCGGACTCCTACGGGAGTCGGACCTCGCCCATGACTTCACCTGCAGACTCCGCTCGGGCTCCTATGGGAGCCGGACTCCGCCCATGACTCCAGCTGCAGGTAAACCCCGTCCGGACTCCTACGGGAGCCGGACTTCGTCCCTGACTCTAATTGCAGGTAAACTTCGTCCGGACTCCTACGAGAGCAGGACCTCGCCCCCGACTCCAATTGCAGGCAGGCTTTGTCCAGACTCCTACGGGAGCCGGACCTCGCCCAGGACTTCACCTGCAGACTCCGCCCGGGCTCCTATGGGAGCCAGACTCCACCCACAACTCCAGCTGCAAGTAAACCTCATCCGGACTCCTACAGGAGCCAGACTTCATCCCTGACTATAATTGCAGGTAAACTTCGTCCGGACTCCTACGGGAGCCAGACCTCGCCCCCGACTCCAATTGCAGGCAGACTTTGTCCGGACTCCTACGGGAGCCGGACCTCGCCCACGACTTCACCTGCAGACTCTGCCCGGGCTCCTACGGGAGCTGGACTCCGCCCATGACTCCAGCTGTAGGTAAACTTCGTCCAGACTCCTACGGGAGCCAGACTTCGTCCCTGACTTTGATTGCAGGTAAACTTCGTCCGGACTCCTACGGGAGCCGGACCTCACCCCGATTCCACTTGCAGGCAGACTTTGTCCGGACTCCTACGGGAGCCGGAGCTCACCCATGACTTCACCTGCAGACTTTGCCCGGGCTCCTACAGGAGCCGGACTCCGCCCACGACTCCAGCTGCAGGTAAACTTCATCCGGAATCCTACGAGAGCCAGACTTTGTCCCTGACTCTAATTGCAGGTAAACTTGGTCCGGACTCCTACGGGAGCCGGACCTCGCCCCCGATTCCAATTGCAGGCAGACTTTGTCCGAACTCCTATGGGAGCCAGACCTCGCCAACGACTTCACCTGCAGATTTCGCCCGAGCTCCTACGGGACCCGGACTTCGCCCATGACTCCAGCTGCAGGTAAACTTCGTCCGGACTCCTACGGGAGCCGGACTTCGTCCCTGACTCTGATTGCAGGTAAACTTGGTCCGGACTCCTATAGGAGCCGGACCTCGCCCCCGACTCCAATTGCAGGTAGACTTTGTCCGGACTCCTACAGGAGTCAGACCTTGCCCACGACTTCACCTGCAGACTCCGCCCGGGCTCCTACAGGAGCCGGACTCTGCCCACGACTCCAGCTGCAGGTAAACCCCGCCCGGGCTCCTACGGGAGCCAGACTCCATCCATGACTCTAGCTGCAGGTAAACTTCGTCCGGACTCCTACGGGAGCCGGACTTCATCCCTGACTCTGATTGCAGGTAAACTTCATCCGGACTCCTACGGGAGCCGGACCTCGCCCCGATTCCAATTGCAGGCAGACTTTGCCCGACTCCTATGGGAGCCGGACCTCGGCCACGACTTCACCTGTAGACTCCACCCGGGCTCCTATGGGAGCCGGACTCCACCCACAACTCCAGCTGCAGGCAGACTTTATCCGGACTCCTACGGGAGCCGGACCTCGCCCACGACTTCACCTGCAGACTCCACCTGGGCTCCTACGAGAGCCGGACTCTGCCCACGACTCCAGCTGCAGGTAAATCTCGTCCGGACTCCTATGGGAGCCGGACTTCATCCCGGACTCTAATTGCAGGTAAACTTCATCCGGACTCCTACGGGAGTCGGACCTCGCCCCCGACTCCAATTGCAGGCAGATTTTGTCCGGACTCCTACAGGAGCCGGACCTCGCCCACGACTTCACCTGCAGACTCCGCTCGGGCTCCTACGGGAGCCGGACTCCGCCCACGACTCCAGCTGCAGGTAAACTTCGTCCGGACTCCTACGGGAGCCAGACTTCGTCCCTGACTCTGATTGCAGGTAAACTTGGTCTGGACTCCTACGAGAGCCAGACCTCGCCCCCGACTCCAATTGCAGGCAGACTTTGTCCGGATTCCTACGGGAGCTGGACCCCGCCCACGATTTCACCTGCAGACTCTGCCCGGGCTCCTACGGGAACCGGACTCCACCCACGACTCCAGCTACAGGTAAACCTCATCCGGACTCCTACGGGAGCCGGACTTCATCCCTGACTCTAATTGCAGGTAAACTTCGTCCGGACTCCTACGGGAGCCAGACCTCGCCCACGACTTCACCTGCAGACTCCGCCCGGGCTCCTATGGGAGCCGGACTCCGCCCACGACTCCAGCTGCAGGTAAACCCCATCTGGACTCCTACGGGAGCCAGACTTCATCCCTGACTCTAATTGCAGGTAAACTTCATCCGGACTCCTACGGGAGCCAGACCTCACCCCCGACTCCAATTGCAGGAAGACTTTGTCCGGACTCCTACGGGAGCCGGACCTCGCCCACGACTTCACCTACAGACTTCGCCCGGGCTCCTATGGGAGTCGGACTCCGCCCACAACTCCAGCTGCAAGTAAACCTCGTCCGGACTCCTACGGGAGCCGGACTTCGTTCCTGACTCTAATTGTAGGTAAACTTCGTCCAGACTCCTACGGTAGCCGGACCTTGCTCCCGACTCCAATTGCAGGCAGACTTTGTCCGAACTCTTACGGGAGCCGGACCTCGCCCACGACTTCACCTGCAGACTCCGCCCGGGCTCCTACGGGAGCCGGACTCCGCCCACGACTCCAGCTGCAGGTAAACCTCGTCCTTACTCCTACGGGAGCCGGACTTCGTCCCTGACTCTAATTGCAGGTAGACTTCGCCCGAGCTCCTACGGGAGCCAGACTTCATCTCCAGCCTCAGCTGCAGGAAGACTCCGTCCGGACTCCTGTGGGAGCCAGACTTCATCCCTGACTTCAACTGAAAGAAGACTCCATCCGGGCTCCGGTGAGAGCCAGACTCCAAGCTCCTCTCAGACGGGTGGCTAGCCACCTCTCTCCACCAGACACCTCAGCCGAACTCCGACCGATAGACCTGGACCCCCTGGCAGGCCGCAGCAACAGCCACGACTCTGCTCCACCTCCTGTGATGGATTCCATGCGGCTCCATCACTCCCTGGCAGGCCATAATAATGGACACGATCCTTCTCCACTTTCTGCAACGGATACCGCGCGACTCTTCCATTCTCTGGCAAGTCGCGACAACGGACGCCGCTCCGCTCCCCGTGGCAGACTCCACGTGGCACGCCCCGATGATAGCCACGGGTCCACTCCACTACTCCCCACAACAAACTCCTCCTAACTCTGGGCAGCTCACTGTCAGACGGTTACAGACATCGCTACCAGTTTGTTGCCCCCTCCGTCTATTAAAGGGGGACCCCAGATACGTTATTCTCTAAGCTTTATTTTCTATCCCAATACTCTGCTAAAATTTCTGTTCGAGCACTCCATTCTTGTTGAGGTAGAGAACTGACTTGAGCATCGGAGGATCTTGCCGGAGCAACCCCACCTCCGATTTAGACTTCTTTTGCAGGTCCCGACGGTGATCGCGACTCCCTCGACTCCAGCTTCTCCGACGCAAGCGGATTTTTGCACCTACAGGATTGGTGCTAGAGGAAGGGCTGTGTCTTCGCAGTACCCTTGTTCTTAAAGGAGCGCTCAACGAGATTGCCCCCGAGCATCTTTTCTGGCGCCCTCTCCTCCTTCCTCCACTTGGTCTTTGCCCGATGCCTCCCCGCAAGGCATCCACACGGCGATCCACGACCTCTGCGGCCAGATCTCAGGCTCCGACCTCACCTCCAATTTTTCAGCCTCCTCCTCCTCCTCCGGCAATGGTGGTCGGTGCGGAGCAATTTGATCTACTGGCACAGCAGGTCAGAGGCCTCACTGAAGCTGTGTAGGCCATGCAGCAACAGCAGCAGCCGCAGGCATCAGTGCGCCTGAAAAGAGTATCACCGGAACACCAGAATCCGATGGTGGGGCGGGCCACTTGGGCCAGGCGCCCCATCTTTCCTGAGAAGATGAACCCAAGGGTGGAGAGCCCTCAATCGGATCATGACTCCACCCCTGGAAGATCCCTGCCCCCATTCTGCCAGAGGACCCTCGAGACCCGAAGTCGAGAGGATTTCCTGGACCGGAGACTCCAGAAGATGAACTGACGGATCGAAGAACTCTGCCACGCTCCCCCCACTTATGGTGAGGATATTTGCACTGACCCTTCTTTTTCTCAAATGATCATGCAGGAACCAATCCCGCCGAACTTCAAACTCCCCCAGTTCAAAAACTACGACGGGACTTCAGACCCGGTTGATCATCTGGAGGCCTTCTGGATGATGATGCTGCTTCATGGCATACCCGATGCCATTCTATGCCGAGCCTTCCCATCCACCTTGAAGGGAGCGGCAAAAAATTGATACTCGACGCTAAAGTCGGGTACCATTTTTTCCTTCGATCAGATGAGCCACCAATTTGTGACCCATTTTGTCAGCAGCCGGCACCCCCGGAAGGGTTTGGAGTCCCTCATTAATATCAAGCAGAGGGAGGGGGAGTCCATTCGGGCCTACATCAACCGTTTCAATGTTGCAGCACTGGAGGTCCGAAATTTGGACCAATCGGTAGCAATGGCCGCTCTGAAGGGCGGCCTTCAGAAGAATGACCTTTTGTTCTCCCTGGAGAAGAAGTACCCTAGTGATTTTGCTGATTTGTTGGCTCAGGCTGAAGGGTACGCCCGAGCGGAGAAAGCCTTCAAAATGAAGGATGAGGAGACTGCGAGAGAGCGACAGGCGGGAGACTCGAGTAAGCCCGCAGTCGAAAAAGGGCCGAGAGAAGCTCGGCCACGTTCTCGATCTCCTCCTGGGCACAAGCGTGTCCATACTCCTCCCCGGGTATGTAGGCAAAGAAGTCCGAATCGCGGGGTTCGGCGGGGTTCTCCACCGGGAAGATTCCGCAACTACGCCTCCCTCAATGCCTCGAAGACCCAGGTACTGATGGAGGTCAGGGAGCAGCTCCCTAGGCCAGAGAGGATGCGTACACACCCCAGAAAGTGCAACCCCAACAAGTTCTGTCTCTACCATCGCGACCACGGCCACGACACGGAGGAATGCATCCAGCTCTGAGACGAGATCGAGGAGCTCATCCGATGAGGTCGACTCGATAGGTTCATTCGACGTCGGCCTGAGGGTAGAGAAGATCGGCCAAAGGCCCTGCCGCAACCTAAACCGCCAAGGAGGGAGGAGCAGCCCGAAGATCAGCCTCCAATCGGGACCATCGACTCCATCACCAGAGGGCCTCAAGGAGGAGCAGACCTTCCATGACCATGGAACTCGAGAAACCTGTAAATGTACTGCTCACGACTTTGCTTTGAATCTAAATTCATTTCGACTTTGCATGTCTTTCCCTTTTGGCATGAATTTGTTACGATTGGGGATGACCCCTTCAAACAATTAAAATAAGGTCATGTTAGGAACAGGAGGGGAACCTCGTCCTAACATGAGCCAAATGAAAGTTCGATTATTTTAAGATCGGATCGGGGGAAAGGCCCATGTAACGGCCCTTGGATGCCCCCTGAGCCATGTTAGGGACAGGAGGAGAACCTCATCCTAACATGAGCAAAGTCAAAGGCCCGGTTCTTTTAGACCGGATGGGGGGAGAGGCCCTACAACGCCCTTATGCGCCCCCACAGCCACATCAGGGACAGGAGGACCTCGCCCTAACGTGAGAAAAATCGAAGGCCCGGTTCCTCTTAGGTCGGATGGGGGGAGAGGCCAAACAGCGCCCACATGTGCCCCCACAGCCTTGTTAGGGACAGGAGGAGAACCTTGCCCTAACATGAGCAAAGTCGAAGGCTCGATTCTCTTTAGACTAGATAGGGGGAGAGGCCCTGCAACGCCCATATGCGCCCCCACAGCCCTGTTAGGGACAGGAGGAGAACCTCGCCCTAACTCGAGCAAAGTCAAAGGCTCGGTTCTCTTTAGACCGGATGGGGGGAGAGGTCCTGCAACGCCCATATGCGCCCCCACAGCCCTGTTAGGGACAGGAGGAGAACCTCGCCCTAACTTGAGCAAAGTCGAAGGCCCGGTTCTCTTTAGACCGGATGGGGGGAGAGGCCCTGCAACGCCCATATGCGCCCCCACAGCCCCATTAGGGACAGGAGGAGAACCTCACCCTAACTTGAGCAAAGTCGAAGGCCCGGTTCTCTTTAGACCGGACGAGGGAAAAGGCCCAGTGACGCCCATATGTGCCCCTACAGTCGTGTTAGAGACAAGAGGCGAACCTTGCCCTAACCAGAGCTGAAACCTGTTACGACAGAAATAAGGAAAGAACCTCGCCCCGACATCAATTGAGGTCCGATCATTCAAGACCAGATGAGAAAAAGGGGGACCTTCCCCAGCGGCCCCTTCGCAATAAAACTTCGTTCGGACTCCTACGGGAGCCGGACTTCATCCCCGACTTCGACTGCTGGTAAGCTCCGCCCGGACTCCTACGGGAGCCAAATTTCACCTCTGACTGCAACTGTAGGTAGACTCCGTTCGAATTCCCATGGGAGTCGGACCTCGCCCCGACTTCACCTATGGGAGCCGGACTCCCGCAGCCCCACCAAGAGCAGAGGAAAAAATCCCACTCGAAAGGGAAAAAGGGGAGAGGAGTTAAAAGGGAAAGCGATGGACTACGTCAGCGATGAATGGAAAACAAACAGCATCAAAGATGCAGAGAACCCCATCTTAGAAAGGGTTGGGGTTCTTATCAAGAACCCCCGCTTACAAGGAAGCTTTCAACGCAAGCCCGAGATGAGATGACTTCCTCAGGGTGACGGAAGCTCAGACCTTCGAGCTCGAGCCCTGATGGGGGGCGCAAAACTCGAGCGGCCCCAAACGAATCTGCAGCCACAGACGAAAAAGATGAGTCAATACGATGGCAATCGGATACCTCCGAATGACGCAAAGGCCGAAAAAAAGCTCGACAAGCGACAATTCAACACACGAGTAAAAGAAGTAGCAAAAAATTCCCTTCTCATATTATTCGTCAAATATACATCGTAGAGCCATTGAGGTCAAGGGAGAAGGACAACTGAAAGATGAGCTGATGTGACAACTATCGGCGACCAACGGACGATGTCAAAAAAAAAAAAAAAGAGGAAGAAAAGAAGAAAAGAAGAGAAGTAGAGAGAAGGGAATACAACAACAACAATGGTAAAGGAAAGAAGTTCGGCAGACAATAATTCGACGTAAAGCGTGAATGAAGTAACAAAATCTCCTTCTCATTTCTCGATTAACAAGATGTACGTTACAAAACCCGGAGGGCTAGAAAAAGAAAACATTATTACAAGACTCGAAAGGGATACACCGGAGGCCACTTCGAGTTGTAGACTTCTCTTCCCAGTTCTATCCTTCCCAGCAGCATTTTCCAGTACGTGTGACAAGCCTCTCGGCTCTGGCCCCCTCCTCGTTCTGCTCCACCTCCGAAATCTCAACCTTAGGGGGAAAAGGATGGGATAGATTCCATGGGGCAGCAAGGGCAACGGTAGCGGCGATGACGACCTGTTTCAAGAAGAACCGAAATTACCTCGGAGGCAGCGATGGTGCCGAAGACATGCGCCACCACCATGTGCTCCATGACAACCACCGTCCTGGGTGTTTCGGTAAGGTCGGCATGCGCTACTTCCACCGTCCCCGCAATAAGTTCTGCTGCCCCACCGTCGGCGTCGACCGCTTCTGGTCCCTCGGCCCCGACGACATCAAGGATTCTGCCACGGCTTGTGATGAAAGCTCTGCCCCCTTGACTGGTGTCGCCCCATTCGGCTACTCTGAAGTTCTCGGGTGAAACATCTTCACCGGTTGTCCCCATTATTAAACCCCTGTTGTTGAAGGAATTCTTCCTTGAGCCCCATTTAAGGCGGCGGGAACCCTCAGCGGCAGTTTGACAATCGAAGAACTCACAGACTGCTGTTCTCCTCCTTGCACTCTTCTTAGTCCGTGACATCATCTTGAGATTGGCCTCCGGGGTGGAGGCCCCAGCAGGGGAACCCCTTGGAGAGACTCGGGGGGCTGGAAACGGTGGAGAGCCGGCGGAGATGGCAAAGACCGATGTGAAAGATGCTCGGAGTCGGAAGGGGCACCGATGGAGTGACTGAGTGGCTAAGCTGTGATGCCTTCTTCTAATTCTTTTTGAATTAAAATTTTGTTGGATTGAGTTTGAGTTCAAATTGGTTTGAAATCAAACTTAAATCAAGAGTCCAAGTTTTGTGGGACTCTACCTAGCCGCCAACCAGCCTTCTTCTCACATGCAAAATGAATTTTTGTGTGATGTTTGTTTGCACCAATCTAAGTTGTGTTGCCCTCCTTTCTGAGTCTCTTAGATGTGAATTAGATTTGGTTCAAAAAGAAATTCAAATTTGATTTGAATTCATGATAAGATCAAAGCCTGTTTGAAGCTGAACCAAATTATCCAAACTCTTCATGGGATGCCACTTTAAGAAGGGCTGATTTTTTGTGTGCCAATTAAGATCAAATTTGGCATGAGAGAACCTCAGAGAGGGGGTGTGAAAAATTGAGAGAGGGGTGGGCATCTGTGCATGAGAAAAAGAGAAAGAAGATCCTCTTTGGGGTATGAGATCTAGGGTGGGACTTCTAGGGTTTTCTAGTTCCTATTTTATGAGAGAGAAAAGCAAAAGGAGTTTTGTTCTTCTTCTACCACACCATCTCCTTTTTGAAAAACTCTATCTTTTGATCTAGAGGTATTCATTTGATCTAAAAAAAGATATCTCCATCAGCCATCTAGATCCTTCGTCGCGAGCTAGCACTCTCGAAAAGGATGATCTATTTGGGGCTTCGAGTGGACTATCTGTAGAGGCCAAACGTGCTGTGCGATTGCTCACATTAGGAAGGATCTCCTACCATGTGTATCAACAGTGGTGATCACTAATCCATGATCAGGTAATGGGTTCTGAACTCATCGGATCAGATCTAATCGTTAGATCTGATTCAGGGCATCAAAATGATCGATGCAGTCTTTTCTTTTAGATTAGATTTTTTTTATGCAATACTTTTATATCATAGATCTTTAAGAAGATAGTTTAGATCTAATCTAAAATATGTATAGAAGATTAAATAGTTTAATCTACTGCTTTCGCTATAAAAATTTTAAAAATTACATGCTTTGAACTGCCTATTTTCCAACAATGGTATCAGAGCTTAGGTTTCTTATAACATAAATTTTCTCCATAAATTTAATATTAATCTAATTTTAATTATTTATATTAGATCTAAATAATTAATTTAGAATCTGAGTAGTATAGTAATCTGATTGGATAGATCCTCATAGTCATCCGATCATAGGAGAAATCAGAGTTTCACAGTCCTATGACGTGTAGGGGTGCTGCATAGTCTTTTTTATAATGATAAATAATAAAAAAAAATTAAAATTTTATTTTAAATCTGAAATAATATATCTTAGATCTGAAATTAAGATTTTGATCATTGAATGATTATTTGTAAAAATATTTTACAGAACTGAAAACTATTTTCAAACATCGAATCCGAACACATGTCAGTCTAAAACTTAATTAAGAATTAAGTGATCTAGATTTGAGAATCAAAGATCTAAGGCATCAATTTCATAATTCATGAGTTAATAGGTTAGCTCAAGTCAAGTTTATTTAATTGGGTTAGACCTAGGGTTAAAAATTATTGATAATGGATCATGTTAGTAATTGATCAAATCTAATTAAAAGTTAATTATGATTGGGTCAATTTCTTCTCTTGATCAATTCTCAATAGTTGTAGTTGATTGAGTCTATATCTTTGATTAGATCAAGATGGACCTTGATTGTAGCTCCATGATCGGACCTAAGCCTATAAGTCGATTAAATTGAAACTAGTTAACCAGTTAGTGTCTATCATAAGTTTGGCAGTCTTGATCGGTGGTCACTAATTGGGAGCTATTTACATAGAATGAGTCTATGATGAGTTAATGGCATATTCCTTCCATCGATCTCATTTATCTAGCCAACATGATTAATCAATTTTGATTAGATCACTTAAAGATTGGTCTTGACCCATGCTAACTAGAAAATCAGTATGACTGATTTAGGTGCCCCTAGTTTAACTTATTTTGAGTCCTCTTCATGACTTGATGAAGTCAGTGAAAGGATTTATAACTCATTGGGTGGATCAGATTAAACCTAATCTTCTTTACTCTGACTTGGTGAAGTCAGTGGGAGGATTAAAAATAACTGGTCGAGTCTTTTCTGATCTATCAATTCAATTAATTAAATTTTTTAAAATTATTAAGTCCTTAAAAATAAAATAGTTATGGAGATGACTAGATCATAGCCTCCCATTAAGTTGGATGATAATGGATCCAATAGTTGGATGATCATTGGATGGCCCAAAGATCTGGTGTTCATCTACTATTAAAATTATCATTCATAATATGATGACTCAGTTGATTCTCTCTTATGAGTGATCAGGATAACTGATCAAAGTCAGACCTGATCAGTTATGGTTTGATTTTTGAGTATGATCATGTTAATGGTTGGATCTAACCAGATCTTTCAATGGAGGCCAAAGCCTACAATTAGGATCCTAGGGTAAAATCAATTACTAAAAATTATTTATCGAAATAATTGGTTAAGAACCTATCCATAGATGTACATGAGTGAGCCGGCCAAAGTCAAGCTTATGGGCAACTGTATGGATTCTAGTATCTGCTAAGAAATAGGATAATTCCTCGAATTGAAGGTAGAGACTATCAATTTGTTTAAAATAGTGAGAGAACCTTTACACTAAAATTCATGTCTTTAGGTTTAATCAATTCATATACTAATTAGATTTTAATTTTTTTTTTGCAGTTATAGTCACCAACTTGTTGCTTCGATCTCTGTTAGACAGTGATAAATCAAGAGGATCCAATTTCGATAGCTAATATCAAAAATTGAAGATAGTCTTGGAGTATGAGAGGATTTTATACATGCCGACAGATCCAACACCTGAGGAGCCCACTCCTAACGCTCACAGTATGGTTCGAGACACTTGAAGTGGCTCAACGATCGCACCACGATATATTGTATTATACGAGCAGCTATGAACGATGAGTTCAGTTGCAAATTCGAGGAAGCTCAGTCAGAAGAAATGCTTAAAATGTTGAATGATTCTTTTGGCACTCCCAACGATGTTGAGCAGTACAAGACTAGTTGTACCATTTCAATACCAGGATGAGAAAGGGGGCATCGATAATCGATCATGTATTGTACATGATCGAATAGATCGAGCACCTCAGCAAGCTCAGCTTTTTCTTGTAGAGTAGCTTGAAAAAGATGCGATTTTGAATTCTCTATCGAAGTCCTACTTATCATTTCTCAGTCATTATCGAATGATGAAGCCTGTAGTAAATTACCTCGATCTGTTGGGATTGCTACAGACTTTTGAGAAAGATCACCAGCTCCATAAGGAGACGGTGAGTGTAATGGGAGCATCTTCTTCAGGCGGGCATCATCCCTTTAAGAAAGGAAAGAAGAAGAAGAAGAACAAGGTGCCAAGTGTTGGGGGTCAGACCGTGAAGTTCAAGTCTAAATCTGATCAGAGTTAGACAGAGTGCTTCTATTGTAGAAAGTAAGATCATTAGAAGAGAAACTATCCTCAGTACATTGCTTTTCTTGATCCGAATAAGCCGAAGAAGAAGCAATGCTAAGCAAGATAATTATTTGATAACTCCTTGCAACTTCTCAATTTGTGATACAATGACCTGAATATTAGATACTGGTAGTCTTATTAATATTTGCAATTCATTGCAGGAACTTCAGATCAGTAGGAGATTTGAAGATGGTGAGAGATTCTTAAATGTTGGAGATGGAAGATCAGTTCTACTTCTAGCTTTAGGAATCATCAAATTTGTATTCAATTCTTATATCATTGTTCATAGTGATTGTCATTATTGTCCTAGTTTCTTGTTGAATATAATTTTTGTAGGTCTTCTGGTTAAAAAAAATTATAAAATTTTAATAAAAAAAATTATGATATCATTTTGAATGATGTTACTATAATGCACGGATAATTAAATAATAGGATTTATGTTGTATTACAGCCTAGTGTAATATACACATCGAAAAAATATTCTAGGATAGATGATGTCTCGGATGGCTATCTTTGGCACTGTAGGCTAGGTCATATTAATAGAAATAGGATGAATAGATTAATCCAAGAGAAAATCCTTAAGGATAATGATTATGAATCATTACCAACCTATGAATCATATTTACTTGGGAAGATGATCAAACCACTTTTTATTTAAAAAGGTAAACGAGCCAGTGATGTTCTAGGTCTTGTATATATTGATGTACATGGACCGATGAGCACAAGTACCAGAGGAGGGCATTAATACTTCATTACATTCACAGACAACCTATTTAGGTATGAGTATGTCTACTTGATGAAAAATAAGTTTGAATTGTTTGAAATATTCAAATGATTTCATTGTGAAGTAGAAAAACAAACTAAAAAGAGCATTAAGGCTCTTTGATCTAATCGAGGAGGTGAATACCTTTTTGATGAATTTCTGACATATCTAAAAGAGAATGGGATTCTCTTACAATAGACTTCTCTTGTAATGTCATAGCATAATGGCATCTCAGAAAGGAGGAATCGAATATTCTTGGACATAGTTTGGTCCATGATGGGATTTTCGAATATGCCAATCTCATTTTGGGGTTATACGCTCGAGTCGGTTTATTATGTACTTAATAGGATTCCAAGTAAGTCTATGAATAAAACATCATATGAAATATGGACTGGACATAAATCAGCACTCTCACATCTTAGGGTTTGGGGGTATCCGATTTATGTCAGACATTTAAAAATAGACAAACTAGGACCTAGATCTGATAAGTATATCTTCGTAGGGTATCCTAAAGAAATCAAGGAGTATTACTTCCACCTTGTTGATGAACAGAAAGTGTTCGTGAGTAATAAAGCACATTTTTTAGAAAAAAAATTTTTTAGTGAAGGAATTAATGCTTCTAAAATCGAGCTTGATGAAGTTTGATGGGTAGAAGAACCGACACAATCTAGTGAATCTACAAAATCTGATTTGATTGAATCAAATTCAGAATTCATTATTGATGCACCATTAAAGAGATCTGATAGAGTATCGCACCCACTAGACAGATACTATGATTTTTTGATCCAAGATGGAGATCCTATTGAACTCGATGAGAACAACAAGGATCCAATCTTCTACATAGATGCAATATAGAGATCTAACTTCGATAAGTGGCTGAAAGTCATGAAATTTGAAATGGAGTCCATGAAGGTCAATGATGTGTGGACATTAGTTGACCCACCTGAAGGGATAAAATTCATAGGGTGTAAGTGGATTTTCAAGAGGAAGAGAGGCATAGATGGGAAGGTGGAGACCTATAAAATTTGTTTGGTTGCTAAGGGGTATCATCAATGTTATGGTATTGACTATGATGAGACGTTCTCTCCTGTGGCAATGCTGAAGTTCATCGGATCATACTTGTGATAGCTACACATCTAGACTATAAAATCTAACAAATAGATGTGAAAACAGCTTTCCTTAATGATGAGCTAGAAGAAGAGGTGTATATGATACAACCTAAAAGTTTCATATCCACAGACGAGTCTAAGATATGCAAGCTTCAGAGATTTATTTATAGATTGAAGCAAGCAAGTAGGAGTTGGAACATGCATTTTGATAAAGCGATCAGAACGTATGGCTTCGTTAGGAACGGAGAAGAATCCTATATATACAAATGGGTTAACAATTCTACAGTAGTATTTTTTATTTTGTATGTGGATGATATTCTTTTAATCGGGAATGACGTTCCTGTATTACAAGGAATAAAGGTTTGGCTATCGTCTCAATTTTTCATGAAGGACTTAAGAGAAACATCCTTCATCCTTGGGATGAAGATCTATAGAGATAGATCAAAGAGAGTGCTTAGATTGTCTCAATCCACATACATCGACACTGTACTGAAATAGTTCAGTATAAAAAATTTTAAGAAGGACTATCTTCCGATAGGCTATGGAATTACTCTCTCAAAGAGAGATTGTCTGACAACTCCTCAAGAAAGGGAGCATATGAGCAAAATTCCATATGCTTCGATAGTGGTTTCATAATATATGTTATAATATGTACACGATCAGATGTGGCATACTCACTAGGAGTAGTAAGCATATACCAATCTGATCCAGGAGAGAACCACTGGAAGGTTGCAAAAACTATCCTTAAGTATTTAAGAAATGCTAATGACCAATGGCTTGTTTATGGAGAATCCGACTTAAAATTTATGGAGTTTACAGACTCCAATTTTCAGTTGAACCATGATAATAGCAAGAGCATATCGAGATATATCTATATCCTGAACAGTGGAGCAATCTATTAAAAAAGTTTCAAGCAGCACATCATGGCTGACTTTACTTGCAAGGAAGAATATGTCACGGCATTCGATGCTGCAAAAGAAGCTGTATGGTTATGAAAGTTCATCGACAAGCTCAAAGTGGCACCCTCCCTCGATGGCCCTATTTTGTTATATTGTGACAGCACTAATGCCATTGCTCAAGCGAAGGAACTGAAGTTACATCAGTGCACCAAACATATTCTGCGCCACTACCATCTAGTCTAAAAGATCATAGATCGAGGTGATGTCGAGCTTCAGAAGATCGACGAAAAAAAAAATCTGGCTGATTCATTTACTAAAGCCCTCAATATCAAGGAGTTCGAAGATCATAAATAGAATATGGTATACGATACTGTATTGATTGGCTTTAGGCCAAATGGGAGTTGTTGGAAATTATGTCTCAAAATCAGTCATCAGTTTGTTGACAATTATGTCAAACAGTATAAATATATATTGTTGGGTATAAAATACCCCCCAGCCGAAGTTCGTGATGGGAGTGACCCTCTGAGGATCCAATTGACTTTCGACCTCCGGCAACGTCTCTTCAAACCTCCCAGACGGCCGAGCCTCCACCACACTCCCAAGTTTTGTCGACGAGCAGGACCCCACCAGCGCCGACCAGATTCTTTGCGACGTCCGGACTCCTACGAGAGCCAGATCTCATCTCCGACTTCAGCTGCAGGAAGGCTTCATCCGGACTCCTATGGCAGCCGAACTTCGTCCCCAACCTCAACTGCTGGAAGGCTTCACCTGGACTCCTACGGGAGCCGAGCTCCGCCCGCGACTTCACTTATAGGTAAACTCCGTCCGGACTCCTACGGGAGCCGGACTTCATCCCTGACCTTGATTGCAAGTGAACTTCGACTGGACTCCTACGGGAGCCAGATCTCATCTCCGACTCCAGCTGCAGGCAGGCTTCGTCCGGACTCCTATGGGAGCCAAACTTCATCCCCAACCTCAACTGCTAGAAGGCTTCACCCGGACTCCTACGGGAGCCGAGCTCCGCCCGCGACTTCACTTACAGGTAAACTCCATCTGGACTCCTACGGGAGCCGGACTTCATCCCTGACCTTGATTGCAGGTGGACTTCGATCGGACTCCTACGGGAGCTAGATCTCGTCTCCGACTCCAGCTGCAGGCAGGCTTCATCCGGACTCCTACGGAAGCCGAACTTCATCCCCAACCTCAACTGCTGGAAGGCTTCACCCGGACTCCTACGGGAGCCGAGCTCTGCCCGCGACTTCACTTACAGGTAAACTCCGTTCGGACTCCTACGGGAGCCGGACTTCGTCCCTGACCTCGATTGCAGGTGGACTTCGATCGGACTCCTATAGGAGCCGGGCTTCGTCCCCAGCTCCGGCTATGGGAAGACTCCATCTGAATTCCTATGGGAGCCGGACTTCATCCCCAACCTCAACTACTAGAAGGCTTCACCCGGACTCCTACGGGAGCTGAGGTCCGCCCGCGACTTCACTTACAGGTAAACTCCGTCCGGACTCCTCGGGAGCCGGACTTCATCCCTGACCTCGATTGCAGGTGGACTTCGACCGGACTCCTATGGGAGCCGGGCTCCATCCCCGCTCCGACTACGGGAAGACTCCGTCAGGATTCCTACGGGAGCCGGACTTCGTCCCCAACCTCAACTGCTGGAAGGCTTCGCCCGGACTCCCATGGGAGCCGGGCTCTGTCCTCGACCCCGACTGTGGGAAGGCTCCGCCCGGGCTCCTACGGGAGCCAGACTCCGCCCACGACTCCAGCTGTCGACTTTGTCTGGACTCCTACGGGAGCCGAACTTCATCCCTGACCCCGACTGCGGGAAGGCTTCGCCCGGGCTCCTATGGGAGCTGGGCTCCGCCCACGACTTTGCTTGCAGGTAAACTTCGTTCGGACTCCTACGAGAGTTAGACTTCGCCTCTGACTTTAATTGTAGGTAGACTTTGACCAGACTCCTACAGGAGCCTGATCTCGCCAGCTACAGGCAGACTTCGTTTGGACCTCTACGGGAGCCGGACTCCATCTTCTACTCTGACTGTAGGCAGACTTCGTCCGGACTCCTATGTGAGCCAGACTCCATCTTCTATTTTGACTGTAGGAAGACCTCGTCCGAGCTCCTACAGGTGCCGGACTTCGCTTTCGACTCTAGCTACCAACTCCAACCGAACTTCGGCCGATAAGTCTGGACCCCCTGGCAGGCCACAGTAACGGACAGCACCGCTCCACTCCCTGCGGCGGACCCTACGCAGCTCCATCACTCCCTGACAGGCCACAATAATGGCCACAGTTCTGCTCCACTCCCTGCGGCGGACCCTACGCAGCTCCATTACTCCCTGGCAGACCGTACTAACGGCCATGATTCTGCTCCATTCCCTGCGGCAGATCCTGTGCGGTTCCGCCACTCCCTGGCGAGTCGCGACAACGGACGTCGCTCCACTCCCCGCAACTGATTCCACATGGCGAGCCATGATGACAGCCACGACCCCACCCCATTACTCTCCATGATAAACTCCTCCTGACCATGGGCAGCCCACTGCCAGATGTTTACAAACATCACTATTAGTCTGTTGCTCCCTCCACCTATAAAAAGGGGACCCCAGATACGTTATTCTCTGAGCTCTCATTTTTACCTAGAAACTCTGCTAAAATTTTCGTTCAGACACTCCATTCTTGTTGAGGCAGAGAACTGACTTGAGCATCGGAGGGTCTTGCCGGAGTAACCCCACCTCCGGTTTAGACTTCTTTTGCAGGTCCCAGCGGCGACCACGACTCCAGCTTCTCTGGCGCAAGCAAATTTTTGCACCAACAGGATTGACGCTAGAGGAAGGGGGGTTGCGAACCTTCGCAGTACCCTTGTTCTTAAAGGAGTGCTCAACGGAACCGCCTCTGGTCATCTTCTCCGACATCCGCTCCTCCTTACCCCCACTGGATCCTCGCCCGATGACTTCTCGCGAAGCATCCACACGGTGACCCACAACCTCCGCAGCCAGATCTCAGGCTCTGACCTCGCCTCTGGTTTCCCGGACCCCACATCCTCCGGCAATGGTCGCTGGCATGGAGTAGTCGGACAATCGGCCTCCGACGGATTTCACCAACACCATCTTGGGAGGATCCCGGCAGGAAGCAACCAACATACTGGCCGTACCCCCAAAGTGACAAAAGATTGAGGAGCCCATAACCTTTACTGAAGAAGACGCTCAGGGAGTTCAATTCCCTCATAACGACGCAGTTGTAGTTTCTTTGAATATAGCAAATTACGACGTCCGCCGTATTCTCGTCGATAATGGAAGTTCGGCCGACATTTTGTTCTACGACGCCTTTTCAAGAATGTCCATCCTTGACGGCCATTTGAGACCGATTAGCTCCCCTCTGGTAGGGTTTACCGGCGATGCTGTTTCGATGGAGGAAATAATAACTTTGACTGCGGCCGCAGGTCGATATCCAAGGCAATCCAAGGCTTTGGTGAATTTCCTGGTGGTGAAGGCGCCGTCAGCCTACAACGCAATCCGCGACCGACCTGGCCTCAATGCTCTCTGAGCCATCGTATCAACCTACCATTTGAAGTTGAAATTTCCCACCAACCAGGGGATCAGAGAGGTCCGAGGAGACCAAGCCCTGGCCAGACACTGCTACAACATAGCCTTGCAAAGAAGCGACCAATCTGACCCCTGTCCAGTTGATGGACTGGATGCTCGCGATGACCTCATTGAAGAGAGGGGTGTTCCAATTGAAGATCTGGTACCGATCCCTTTGAACGACGGGAATGCGGAGCATGTAGCGATGATCGGATCCAACTTGGGGGAGGAGGTGCGGACGCATCTCATCGATTTTCTATGAAAGAATGCAGATGTTTTCGCTTGGGTTCCAGCAGACATACCGGGGATTGACACGGAAGTCATGGAGCACCGCCTGGCCGTCTATCCAAAGCATCGACCGACGAAGGAAAAAATCTGAGGTCATGCACCAGAGAGGCAGAAGGCGATAGCCGAGGAAGTGGACAAGCTCCTTAAAGCCGGATTCATTAGGAAAGTCAATTATCTTGATTGGATTTCGAACGTTGTCCTAGTCAAAAAAGCAAATGGCAAGTGGAGGATGTGCATAGACTTCAAAAAGCTGAATAAGGCCTGCCCAAAGGACAGCTACCCCCTTCCCAGAATTGATCAACTGGTGGATGCGACTTCGGGCCATGAGCTCCTCACCTTCATGGATGCATTCTCTGGCTATAATCAAATCAGGATGGCACCGGAAGATGAAAAAAAGATCGCTTTCATTACTAATCGTGGCCTTTACTATTACAGGGTCATGCCTTTCGACCTAAAAAATACAGGCGTAACCTTGTGAACAAAATTGTCAAGGAGCAGATCGGCCGCAATATGGAGGTCTACGTGGACGACATGCTCGTAAAAAGCAAATCTTTCATGGACCACGTCGCCGACCTCGAGGAGACCTTCGACGCTCTCCGAAAATATAAAATGAAGTTGAACCCGACTAAATGCGCTTTCGAAGTAACCTCGGGAAAGTTCCTGGGCTTCATGGTGTCAGGGTGCGGGATTGAGGCCAATCCAAAAAAAAATTGCGCCATCCAGGAGATGGCCACCCCAAAGTCGATAAAAGAGGTTCAGTGCCTTACAGGGAGGGTAGCGGCCCTGAATCGCTTCGTCGCAAGGTCGGCCGAACGGTGCTTACCCTTCTTTCAAACCCTCAAGCAGCCGAAGAACTTCTGTTGGACCTCTGAGTGCCAACAGGCATTTGAAGAACTAAGGAGCTACCTCGGCTCACCCCCGCTGTTGGCAAAGCCAGAGCCTGAGGAGGAACTATTTTTATACCTGGCGATCTCTCCCATGGCTCTCGTGGCTGTCTTTATCAAAGAAGAAGCGAAAGTCCAACGGCCGATCTACTACGTCAGTCGCACGTTGAGAGACGTCGAGACCAGGTATACCAAATTAGAAAAACTGACATACACCTTGTTGATTGCAGCCCAGAGGCTCCGACCCTACTTTCAAGGGCACACCATAACGCTGCTCACCGACCAACCGATCAAGGAAATTTTGCATCGGGCGGATGCCTCTGGGAAGATGGCAAAATGGGCGATCGAGCTCACAGAATTCGACATCAACTATCGACCCAGGCCAGCAGTGAAGGCCCAAATATTGGCAGATTTCATAGTGGAGTGTACTATCCCAGAGGAGACCGAACCTGAACAAGGCAAAATTGACGGCCTGAAGCCCCGACCGAACTCCCCCAAAGAAGAAGCAGATCCCTCTGATCGCTTTTGGGCCCTCTATGTGGACGGGTCTTCCAACATGTCAGGCACAGGTGCGGACCTGATCTTGATCAATCTGGAGGAAATCGTCATGGAGTATGCTCTGCATTTTGAGTTCCCCGCAACGAACAACGGAGCGAAATATGAAGCTCTGATCGCAGGACTGAGGATCGCCAAAGAGCTGGGAATAGATCGGTCTGGGTCCACAGTGACTCTCAACTAGTAGTGGGACAAGTCAACGGAAATTATGAAGCGCGGGAGGACAGCATGGCTAAATACCTTGAAAAGATAAAGGAGCTCGTCCCCACCTTCAGCAGCTTCAACATTAGACAGATTCTGAGGTTGAAAAATACCAGAGCTGACCTTCTCTCCAAGCTGGCAACGTTGGCTCCGGCCGAATTGCCCAAAGGCATTCTTTTTGAAGTTTTAAAGTGCCCGAGTACAGAAGAATCATGGTCCGTGATGGAAATTGACCACGAGCCCAGCTGGGTTGACCCACTGATAACCTATCTCAGAGATGGGGTTCTCCCCCAGGATGCAAAAGAGGCTCGGAAGCTCAAAAATCAAGCCTCCCGATACATCCTTTATGAGGACAAATTGTACAAGAGATCATACTCTTTGCCCCTTTTGAAATGTCTCCGGCCTTCAGAAGCTGACTACGCCTTGTGAGAGGTGCATGAAGGAATCTGCGAAAATCATTTGGGGGCTAGATCTTTATCCCACAAGTTGCTCCGCCAAGGATATTACTGGCCGACAATGCATCATGATTCGATTGAATATATCAGAAAATATGATCGATGCCAGAGATATGCCAATATCCAGAGACAGCCCGCCACCGAGCTTACACCCTTGAGTGCCCCATGGCCTTCTGCGCAATGGGGGATGGACATCCTTGGCCCCTTTCCCATAGCGTCGGGGCAGAGGAAGTTCCTCCTTGTAGCAATCGACTACTTCACCAAATGGGTTGAAGCCGAACCACTAGCAAAAATCACAGAAGCAAAAGTGCAAGATTTCGTCTGGAAGTCGATCGTATGCAGGTTCAGTCTGCCTAGGACCCTAATCACTGATAATGGGCGGCAATTCGCGGGAGCAAGATTCGCCGAATTCTGTGAAGATCTAAACATCTCCCATAACTTCACATCAGTAGCCCATCCTCAAGTGAACGGCGAAGCTGAGGTGACTAACAAAATCCTTCTGCAGGGGATTAAGACAAGGCTCGAAAAGGCGAAGGGAACTTGGGCGGACGAACTTTATCATTTGTTGTGGGCGTATCGAACTACCCAAAGACTGTCCACAGGGGAGACCCCCTTTGCTTTAGCCTTCGGAATGGAGGCCGTCATCCCAATTGAGCTTAAACTCCCATTGGCACGAGTCGTGGCATTCGACGAACATCAAAATTCGCAAGGTCTTAAAGCCAACCTCAACCTGCTGGAAGAAAGGCGGGAGGTAGCTCAGGTTCGAATGGCAGCCTACAGATAGAAAGTCGCTCGCTATTACAACTCCCAGGTCAAGAACAAAGTCTTTAGAGCAGGAGATCTAGTGCTTCGACGAGCCACTGTCTCACAACCTCAGGATCGAGGGAAGCTCGCCCCAAACTGGGAAGGCCCGTATGAGGTCAAAGAAGTAGTCCGGCCCGGAACTTATTATCTTAAAAAGCTCGGAGGAGCCGACCTCCCGCGACCGTGGAGCTCGAAAAACTTACGAATGTACTACCAATAACTTTATTTTAATTAAAAATTGTATATCTACATGTCTCCCCCCTTTGGCACTATCTTACATCGACAGGGCAGTCCAAACAAACTGTATCAGAAGCAAGAGGGGAACTTCATCTCGACAAAGTCGAAGGCCCGGTTCTCTTTAGACTGGATGGGGGGAGAGGCCCTGCAATGCCCATATGCGCCCCCACAGCCCTGTTAGGGACAGGAGGAGAACCTCGCCCTAATTTGAGCAAAGTCGAAGGCCCGGTTCTCTTTAGACCGGATGGGGAGAGAGGCCCTGCAACGCCCATATGCGCCCCCACAGCCCTGTTAGGGACAGGAGGAGAACCTCGTCCTAACTTGAGCAAAGTCGAAGGCCCGGTTCTCTTTAGACCGGATGGGGGGAGAGAACCTGCAACGCCCATATGCACCCCCACAGCCCTATTAGGGATAGGAGGAGAACCTCGCCCTAACTTGAGCAAAGTCGAAGGTCTGGTTCTCTTTAGATCAGATGGGGGGAGAGGCCCTGCAACGCCCATATGCGCCCCCACAGCCCTGTTAGGGACAGGAGGAGAACCTCACCCTAACTTGAGCAAAGTCGAAGGCCCGGTTCTCTAGACCGGATGGGGGGAGAGGCCCTGCAATGCCCATATGCACCCGCACAGCCCTGTTAGGGACAGGAGGAGAACCTCGTCCTAACTTTAGCAAAATTGAAGGCCCGATTCCCTTTAGATCGGATGGGGGGAGAGGCCCTGCAATGCCCATATGTGCCCCCACAGCTCTGTTAGGGACAGGAGGAGAACCTCGTCCTAACTTGAGCAAAGTCGAAGGCCCGATTCTCTTTAGACCGGATGGGGGGAGAGGCCCTGCAACGCCCATATGCGCCCCCACAGCCCTGTTAGGGACAGGAGGAGAACCTCGTCCTAACTTGAGCAAAGTCGAAGGCCCGATTCTCTAGATCGGATGGGGGGAGAGGCCCTGCAACACCCATATGCGCCCCCACAGCCCTGTTAGGGACAGGAGGAGAACCTCGCCCTAACTCGAGCAAAGTCGAAGGCCCAGTTCTCTTTAGATCGGAAGGGGGGAAGGGCCCAGCAACGCCCATATGTACGCCTACGGCCGGATTAGAGATAAGAGGAGGACCTCGTCCTAACCAGAGCTGAAACCTGTTACGACAGAAATAAGGAAAGAACCTCATCCCGGCATCAATTAAAGTCTGGTCGTTCAAGACCAGAAGAGAAAAAGGGGGGACCTTTCCCAGCGACCCCTTCGCAATAAGATTCCGTCCGGACTCCTATGGGAGCCAGACTTCATCCCCGGCTTCGACCGTCGATAAACTCCGTCCGGACTCCCACGGAGGCCGGACTCCGCCTCCAACTTCAACTGCGGACAAACTTCACCCGGACTCCTGCGGGAGCCGGACTTCACCCTCGGCTTTGATAAAAAAAAACTCCTTCCGGACTCTTACGGGAGTCGGAACCTCATCCCCAACTTCGACCGCTGGTAAGTTCCGTCCGGGAGCCAGATTTCGCCTCTGACTTCAATTGCAGGTAAACTCCGTCCGGACTCCCACGGGAGCCGGACTTCGCCCCGACTTCGCTTATGGGAGCCGAACTCCCGTAGCCCCACCAAGAGCGGAGGAAAAATTCCAAACGAAAAAGAAAAAGGGAGGAGGGGCTAAAAAGGAAGGCGATGGACCACGTCAGTGACGAATGGAAAACAAACAGTGTTAAAGACGCAGAGAACCCATCTCAGCAAGGATTGGGGTTCTTATCAAGGACCCCAGCTCTCAAGGAAGCTCTCAGCATGAGCCCGAGATGAGACTTCCTCGGGGTGACGAAAGATCAGACCTCCGAGCCGGAGCCCTGATGGGGGGCACCAAACCCGAGCTGCCCCAGACAAATCTGCGGCCATGGACGAAAAGGATGGGTCGATACGATGGCAATCGGGTACCTCCAAATGATGCGAAGGTCGAAAAGAAGCTCGGCAAGCGACAATTCAACACGTGAGTATAAGAGGTAGCAGAAATTTCCCTTCTCATATTATTCATCCAATATACATTACAGAGCCATTAGTTGAAGGAGAAGGACAACTGAAAGGCGAGCCGACATGACCACTACCGGCAACCTATGGACGACGTCAAAAAAAAAAAAAGAATAGAAAAGAGAGAAAGAAGAAGAGAAGTAAAGAGAAAAGAATACAACAACAACAATGGCAAAGAAAGAAAGTTTGACAGTCAACAATTCGACGCAAAGCGCAAACGAAGTAACAAAATCTCCTTCTCATTTCTTGATGTACGTTACAAGACCCGGAGGGCCAGAAAAAGAAAACATTATTACAAGACTCGAAAGGGATACACCGGAGGCTACTTCGAGCTGTAGACTTCTCTTTCCGGTTCTATCCTTCCCAGCAGCATTTTCCAGCATGTGTGACAAGCCTCTCGGCTCTCGCCCCCTGCCTCGTTACGCTCCACCATCGAAATCCCAACCCTAGGGGGAAAAGGATGGGATAGATTCCAGGGGGCAGCAAGGGCAACGGCAGTGGCGACGACGACCTATTTCAAGAAGAACCAGAATTACCCCAGAGGCAGCGGTGGCGTCGAAGACATGCGCCACCGCCATGTGCTCCATGACAAGCACCATCCTGGGTGTTCCGGTAAGGTCGGCATGCGCTACTTCCACCATCCCCGCAACAAGTTCTGCTGCCCCTCCGTCAGCGCCGACCTCTTCTGGTCCCTCGACCCCGACGGCATCAGGATCCCGCCACAGCTTGTGACGAAGGCTCTGCCCCCTTGACCGGTGTCACTCCGTTCGGCTACTCTGAAGTTCTCAGGCGGAACGTCTTCACCGGTTGTCCCCGTTATTAAACCCATGTTGTTGAAGGAATTCTCCCTTGAGCCCCAGTTAAAGCGGCGGAAACCCTCAGCAGCGGTTTGACAATCGAAGAACTCGCAGACTGCTGTTCTCCTCCTTGCACTCTGCTTAGTCTGTGACATCATCTTGAGATTGGCCTCCGGGGTGGAGGCCCCAGCGGGGGAACCCCTTGGAGAGACTCGGGGGACCGGAAGCGGTGGAAAGCCGATGGAGATGGCAAAGACCGATGCGAAAGATGCTCGGAGTCGGAAGGGGCACCGATGGAGTGGCTAAGCTCTCAGGCGAAAGAAGGATGTCGTGAAGCCCGTGGAGGAAAGGTGGGGGCTTAAATAGGCAACGGGGCCTGGCGCAGTTATGGTGGCAGGTGTCCCTAGGCCAACCAGTGCCCACCACGTGTCCCACTCACCGCGACCTAGGGTTGACCGTTCGCAAACTTTCATGGCACGACGCTTGGGATCACGTCCCGGTGAGAGTTCCGAAAAGACTCTTCGGGTCACCCTAATCGGAAAAAGGCTTCAGCATGCGCCCATTAAATGCCAAAATATCTGAGGACGATCGCGCACGGACGTCGAGGGAAGAACTTCGGCTTCGACAATCTTTCTGTACTTCCTTCATTCGAAATTCGAACTCAAAAGTAGGGGGACTGGTGTTAGGTATAAAATACCCCCAGCCGAAGTTCGTGATGGGAGTGACCCTCCGGGGATCCAACTGACTTTCGACCTCTGGCAACGTCTCTTCAAACCTCCCAGACGGTTGAGCCTCCGCCACACTCCCAAGTTTTGTGGACGAGCAGGACCCCGCCAGTGCTGACCGGATTCTTCGCGACGTCCGGACTCCTACGGGAGCCAGATCTCATCTCCGACTCCAGCTGCAGGCAGGCTTCGTCCGGACTCCTATGGGAGCCGAACTTCATCCACAGCCTCAACTGCTGGAAGGCTTCACCCGGACTCCTATGGGAGCCGAGCTCCGCCCGCGACTTCACTTACAGGTAAACTCCGTCCGGACTCCTACAGGAGCCAGACTTCGTCCCTGACCTTGATTGCAGGTGGACTTCGATCGGACTCCTACAGGAGCCAGATCTCATCTCCGACTCCAGCTGCAGGCAGGCTTCGTCCGGACTCCTACGGGAGCCGAACTTCATCCCCAACCTCAACTGCTGGAAGGCTTCACCCGGACTCCTACGGGAGCCGAGCTCCGCCCGCAACTTCACTTACAGGTAAACTCCGTCCGGACTCCTACGGGAGCCGGACTTCATCCCTGACCTTGATTGCAGGTGGACTTCGACCGGACTCCTACGGGAGCCAGATCTCGTCTCCGACTCCAGCTGCAGGCAGGCTTCGTCCGGACTCCTACGGGAGCCGAACTTCATCCCCAACCTCAACTGCTGGAAGGCTTCACCCGGACTCCTACGGGAGCCGAGCTCCGCCCGTGACTTCACTTACAGGTAAACTCCGTCCGGACTCCTACGGGAGCCAGACTTCGTCCCTGACCTCGATTGCAGGTGGACTTCGACCGGACTCCTATGGGAGCCGGGCTCCGTCCCCAGCTCCAGCTACGGGAAGACTCCGTCCGAATTCCTACGGGAGCTGGACTTTGTTCCCAACCTCAACTGCTGGAAGGCTTCACCCGGACTCCTACAGGAGCCAAGCTCCGCCCGCGACTTCACTTACAGGTAAACTCCATCCGGACTCCTATGGGAGCCGGACTTCGTCCCTGACCTCGATTGCAAGTGGACTTCGATCGGACTCCTATGGGAGCCGGGCTCTGTCCCCAGCTCCGGCTATGGGAAGACTCCGTTCAGATTCCTATGGGAGCCAGACTTCATCCCTAACCTCAACTGCTGGAAGGCTTCGCCCGGACTCCCATAAGAGCCGGGCTCCGTCCTCGACCCCGACTGCGGGAAGGCTCCGCCCGGGCTCCTACGGGAGCCGGACTCCGCCCATGACTCCAGCTGCCGACTTCGTCTGGACTCCTACGGGAGCCGAACTTCATCCCCGACCCCGACTGCGGGAAGGCTTCGCCCGGGCTCCTACGGGAGTCGGGCTCTGTCCACGACTTCGCTTGCAGGTAAACTTCGTCCGGACTCCTACGAGAGCCGGACTTCGCCTCTGACTTTAATTGCAGGTAGACTTTGACCAGACTCCTACGGGAGCCTGATCTCGCCAGCTACAGGCAGACTTCGTTCGGACCTCTACGGGAGTCGAACTCCATCTTTTACTCCGACTACAGGCAGACTTCGTCCGGACTCCTACGTGAGCCGGACTCCATCTTCTATTTCGACTGCAGGAAGACCTCGTCCGAGCTTCTACAGGTGCCGGACTTCACTTCTGACTCCAGCTACCGACTCCAACCGAACTTCGGCCGACAAGTCTGGACCCCCTGGCAGGCCACAGTAACGGACAGCACCGCTCCACTCCCTGCGACGGACCCTACGCAGCTCCATCACTCCCTGACAGTCCACAATAATGGCCATGGTTCTGCTCCACTCCCTGCGGCGGATCCTACACTGCTCCATTACTCCCTGGCAGGCCATACTAACGGCCACGATTCTGCTCCACTCCCTGCGGCGGATCCTGTGCGGTTTCGCCACCCCCTGGCGAGTCGCGACAACGGACGCCGCTCCACTTCCCGCAACTGATTCCACGTGGCGAGCCATGATGACAGCCACGACCCCACCCCATTACTCTTCATGATAAACTCCTCCTGACCATGGGCAGCCCACTGGCAGACGGTTACAAACATCACTATCAGTCTGTTGCTCTCTCTGCCTATAAAAAGGGGACCCCAGATACGTTATTCTCTGAGCTCTCATTTTTACGTAGAAACTCTGCTAAAATTTTTGTTCGAGCACTCCATTCTTGTTGAGGCAGAGAACTGACTTGAGCATCGGAGGGTCTTGCCGAAGCAACCCCACCTCCGGTTTAGACTTCTTTTGTAGGTCCCGACGGCGATCGCGACTCCAGCTTCTCTGATGCAAGCAAATTTTTGCACCAACATATATGAATTAATAAATTAATAAAATTATTATTTAGTTTTTTTATCATAAAGTAGTGTACGTCTTCTTAATGAACTTCAATTATGGTGATGAAGTCCTTAGGACTGAAGCAAAATTTGAGTGCAGGGGTAAAATGGTAACTTTAAAACTTTTTCAAAATCACTATTGTTGGGTATAAAATACCCTCAGCCGAAGTTCTTAATAGGATTGACCCTCTCAAGACTCCTCCGGCTTTCGACCGCAGATGGTATCTCCCCGGACTTCTCCAACAGTCGGATTCCCACAGTGCTGACTGAATTCCCCCGACGGACGAACTCCCACTACACCACCCGAGCTCCTTCAACATGAGTTCCCCCAGTTATCTATTAAACCGCCCTAAGCGCTCACTAAGCTCCACCGCCAGCCGACTTTCTACGACTATCAGCTGCTCCCCGAATCCCTTCCAAACTTCTTCCAGCCAGGTTCAACTCCAATCCGAACTACCCCGGACTCCGCCAATGGCTGAACTTCTCCAACGGTAGATTCCTACAACTACCAGATTTCAGCCCAGACTCCTACGGGAGTCGGGCTCCGTCCTCGACCCCGATTGCTGGTAAACTTCGTCCGGACTCCTACGGGAGCCGGACTTCGCCCCTGACTTTGATTGCAGGTAGACTTTGCCTGGGCTCCTACGGGAGCCAGATCTCGTCTCCAGCTCTAGCTGTGGGAAGACTCAGCCCAGACTCCTACGGGAGCCGGGTCTCGTTCCCAATTCCGACTGCACAAGGACTTCGTCCAGACTCCTACGGGAGCCGGGCTCCACCCACGACTTCGCTTACAGGCAAACTTCGTCCGGACTCCTAAGGGAGTCGGACTTCATCCCTGACTTTGATTGCAGGTAGACTCAGCCCAGACTCCTATGGGAGCCAGATCTCATCCCCGACCTCGACTGCGGAAAGGCTTCGCCCGGACTCCTACAGGAGCCGGGCTCCGTCCTCGACCCTGATTGCTGGTAAACTTCGTCCGGACTCCTAAGGGAGCCAGACTTCATCCCTGACTTTGATTGCAGGTTGACTCAGCCCAGACTCCTACGGGAGCCAGATCTCATCCCCGACCTCGACTGCGAAAAGGCTTCGCCCGAACTCCTACGGGAGCCGGGCTCCGTCCTCGACCCCGATTGCTGGTAAACTTCATCCGGACTCCTACGGGAGCCGGACTTCGCCCCTGGCTATGATTGCAGGTAGACTTCGCCCCGGCTCCTACGAGAGCCAGATCTCGTCTCCAGCTCCAGCTGCGGGAAGACTCAGCCCAGACTCCTACGGAAGCTGGGCCTCGTTCCCAATTTCGACTGCACAAGGACTTTGCCCGGACTCCTACGGAAGCTGGGCTCCACCCACGACATCGCTTACAGGTAAACTTCGTCCAGACTCCTAAGGGAGCCGGACTTCATCCCTGACTTTGATTGCAGGTAGACTCAGCCCGGACTCCTACGGGAGCCGGATCTCATCCCCGACCTCGACTGCAGAAAGGCTTCGCCCAGACTTCTACGGGAATCGGGCTCCGTCCTTAACCCTGATTGCTGGTAAATTTCGTCTGGACTCCTAAGGGAGTCGGACTTCACCCCTGACTTTGATTGCCGGTAGACTTCGCCCGAGCTCCTACGGGAGCCAGACCTTGTCTCCAGCTCCAGCTGCGGGAAGACTCCGTCCGGACTCCTGTGGGAGCCGAACCTCATCCCCGACTTCAACTGAAGGAAGACTTCATCCGGACTCCCGCGAGAGCCGGACTCCAAGCTCCTCTCAGACGGGTGGATAGCCACCTCTCTCCACCAGACACCCCAGTCGAACTCCGACCGATAGGCCTGGACCCCCTAGCAGGCCGCAGCAACAGCCACGACTCTGCTCCACCTCCTACGACGGATTCCATGTGGCTCCATCACTCCCCGGCAGGCCATAATAATGGCCACGATCCTGCTCCACTTCCTGCAATGGATACCGCGTGATTCTTCCATTCTCTGACAAGTCGCGACAACGGACGCCGCTCCGCTCCCCGTGGCAGACTCCACGTGGCACGCCTCGGTGATAGCCACGGGTCCACTCCACTACTCTCCGCAACAAACTCCTCCTGACTCTGGGCGGCCCACTGCCAGACGGTTACAGACATCGCTATCAGTTTGTTGCCCCCTCCGTCTATAAAAGGGGGACCCCAGATACGTTATTCTCTAAGCCCTCATTTTCTACCTAGAAACTCTGCTAAAATTTTCGTTCGAGCACTCCATTCTTGTTGAGGCAAAGAACTGACTTGAGCGTCGGAGGATCTTGCCAGAGTAACCCCACCTCCGGTTTAGACTTCTTTTGCAGGTCCCGACGGCGACCGCGACCCCCACCACTCCAGCTTCTCCGGTGCAGGTGGATTTTTGCACCAACAGGATTGGCGCTAGAAGGAGGGCGTGAACCTTCGCAGTACCCTTGTTCTTGAAGGAGCGCTCAACGGGACCGCCCCCGGGCATCTTTTTCGGCATCCTCTCTTCCTTCCCCCACTTGGTCTTTGCCCGATGCCTCCCCGCAAGGCATCCACGTGATGATCCACGACCTCCACAGCCAGATCTCAGGCTCTGGCCTCACCTCCAGTTTCCCAGCCTCCTCCTCCTCCTCTGGCAACAGCGATCGGCCCGGAGCATTTTGATCTGCTGGTGCAGCAGGTCAGAGGCCTCACTGAAGCTGTGCAGGCCATGCAACAGCAGCAGCAGCCGCAGGCATCAGTGCGCCTGGAAAGAGTGTCACCGGAACACCAGAATCTGACGATGAGGCAGGCCACTTGGGCCAGCTACCCCATCTTTCCTGGGGAGACGAACCCGAGGGTGGAGAGCCCTCAGTCGGATCACGACTCCACCCCTGGAAGATCTCTACCCCCATTCTGCCAGAGGACCCTCGAGACCCGTAGTCGAGAGGATTTCCTGGACCGGAGGCTCCAGGAGATGAACTGGCGGATCGAAGAACTCCGCCATGCTCCCCCCACTCATGGTGAGGATATTTGCACTGACCCTTCCTTTTCTCAAATGATCATGCAGGAACTGATCCCGCCAAACTTCAAACTCTCCCAGTTCGAAAGCTACGATGGGACTTCAGACCCGATTGATCATCTGGAGGCCTTCCGAATGATGATGCTGCTTCATGGCGCACCCGACGCCATTCTATGCCGAGCCTTCCCATCCACCTTGAAGGGAGCGGCAAGAAACTGGTACTCAACGCTGAAGCTGGGTACCATCTTTTCCTTCGATCAGATGAGCCACCAATTTGTGGCTCATTTTGTCAGCAGTCGGTGCCCCTGGAAGGGTTCGGAGTCTCTCATCAATATCAAGCAGAGGGAGGGGGAGTCCATTCGGGCCTACATCAACTGTTTCAATGTCGCAGCACTGGAGGTCCAGAATTTGGACCAATCGGTAGCAATGGCCGCTCTGAAGGGCGGCCTTCAGAAGAATGACCTTTTATTTCTCCCAAGAGAAGAAGTACTCCAAAAATTTTGCTGATCTGTTGGCTCAGGCCGAAGGGTATGCCTGAGCGAAAGAAGCCTTCAAAATGAAGGATGAGGAGACTGCGAGAGAGCGGCAGGCGGGAGACTCGAGTAAGCCCGCAGTCAAAAAAGGACCGAGAGAAGCTCGGCCACATTCTCGAACTCCTTCCAGGCACAAGCGTGTCCATACTCCTCCCCGGGTATGTGGGCAAAGAAGTCTGGACCGTGGAGTTCGGCGAGGTTCTCCATCGGAAAGATTCCGCAACTACGCCCCCCTCAATGCCTCGAAGACCCAGGTACTGATGGAGGTCAGGGAGCAGCTCCCTAGGCCAGAGAGGATGCGCACACACCCCGGGAAGCACAACCCCAACAAGTTCTGTCTCTACCAACGCGACCACGGCCATGACATGGAGGAATGCATCCAGCTTCGAGACGAGATCGAGGAGCTCATCCGGCGAGGTCGACTCGATAGGTTCATTCAACGCCAGCCTGAGGGTAGAGAAGATTGGCCAAGGGCCCTGCCGCAACCTGAACCGCCAAGGAGGGAGGAGCAACCCAGAGATCGGCCTCCAATCGGGACCATCGACTCCATTACCGGAGGGCCTCAAGGAGGAGCAGACCTTCCACGACCATGGGACTCGAGAAACCTGTAAATGTACTACTCACGACTATGCTTTTGATCAAAATTCCTTTCGACTTTGCATGTCTTTCCCTTTTGGCAGGGACTTGTTACGATTGGGGATAACCCCTTCAAACAATTAAAACAAGGTCATGTTAGGAACAGGAGGAGAACCTCATCCGAATATGAGCAAAATGAAAGTCCGATTATTTTAAGATCGGATCAGAGGAGAGGCCCATATAACGGCCCTTGAGTGCCCCCACGGTCATGTTAGGAACAGGAGGAGAACCTCGTCCTAACATGAGCAAAATGAAAGTTCGATTATTTTAAGATCAGATCGGGGGAGAGGCCCATATAACGGCCCTTGAGTGCCCCCATGGTCATGTTAGGAACAGGAGGAGAACCTTGTCCTAACATGAACAAAATGAAAGTCCGATTATTTTAAGATCGGATCGGGGGAGAGGCCCATATAACGGCCCTTGAGTGCCCCATGGTCATGTTAGGAACAGGAGGAGAACCTCATCCTAACATGAGCAAGGTCAAAGTCCAATTATTTTAAGATCGGATCGGGGGAGAGGCCCATATAACGGCCCTTGAGTGCCCCCATGGTCATGTTAGGAACAGGAGGAGAACCTCATCCTAACATGAGCAAGATGAAAGTCCGATTATTTTAAGATCGGATCGGGGGAGAGGCCCATATAACGGCCCTTGAGTGCCCCCATGGTCATGTTAGGAACAGGAGGAGAACCTCGTCCTAACATGAGCAAAATGAAAGCTCGATTATTTTAAGATCGGATTGGGGGAGAGGCCCATATAACGGCCCTTGGATGCCCCCTGGGCCATATTGGGGACGGGAAGAGAACCTCACCCTAACATAGGCAAAGTCAAAGGCCCAGTTCTTTTAGACCGGATGGGGGGAGAGGCCCTACAACGCCCTTACGCGCCCCCACAGTCATGTTAGGGACAGGAGGAGAACCTCGCCCTAACATGAGCAAAGTCAAAGGCCCAGTTTTTTTAGATCGAATGGGGGGAGAGGCCCTACAACACCCTTACGCACCCCCACAGCCATGTTAGGGACAGGAGGAGAACCTCGCCCTAACATGAGCAAAGTCAAAGGCCCGGTTTTTTTAGACCGGATGGGGGGAGAGGCCCTACAACGCCCTTATGCACCCCCACAGTCATGTTAGGGACAGGAGGAGGACCTCGCCCTAACGTGAGCAAAGTTGAAGACCCGGTTCTTTTAGACCGGATGGGGGGAGAGGCCCTACAACGCCTTAATGTGCCCCCATAACCATGTTAGGAACACGAGGAAACCTCATCCTGACATGAGCAAAGTCGAAGACCCAGTTCTTTTAGACCGAATGGGGGGAGAGGCTCTCACAACGACCTTTATGTGCCCCCACAGCCCCGTCGGAAATAGAAGGAGAACCTCATCCTAACCTGAGCTGAGATCGACTACGTCAAGGACAGAAGGAGGACCTCGTCCTGACAATGACAAAAACCTGGTCACCCAACATGATCGGATAAAGGGAAAAGTCTCCTCAATGGCACCTCCACACCTCTACGCGACCCCGCGAAAAGTAAGGGGAGGACCCTCACTCGAAAAGAGAAGAAAATTTAAGAAGAAAAGCGACGAATTACACCGGCAACAGACGAAAAACAAACCACACCAAAGATCTAGAGAATCTCGTCTCAACAAAGATGGAAAGTTCCTACCAAACATCTCCGGCCTCTAAGAAGGCTCTCGACACAGGTCAAGAAAATAACGACCCCTTCAAGGTAATGCAGAGTTCAGACCACTGAGCTCAAGCCTACAGCCATGGATGATAAGAAAAGCAAATCAGCGTGGCGACGATTGGGCACCTCCAAACGACATCGATGTCGGACAAGTCAAAAGACAAAAGAAGTTCGGCGGATGACAATTTAATACAACATGTGGACGAGGTAACACAAAATTTCCTTTTCATTTTATTCACAAAATATACACTACAAAGCCCAGCAGGCTAAAGAAAGAAAAGCAAAACGATAAGAACAAGATGAAACAACAGAAGAAAAAATATATACATGGGAAGACGGAAAGACAAAAAGAGCCCTAAGGGGGCCCGGCTTCCTTCGACCTCGGACTTTCGGCTTCGACCCTCGCCAGGGAATCCCTTAAACATCCGACTTCTGCTTCCAATTCTCTCTCTCTCATTAATATCTCCATGTATCTTCGATGATATCGCTGGCTTTCGCTCTCCGCCTCTCGATGCCTTTTTCTCAGGACCTCAGATTCTGCCTCCGCATCCTTGACGGCCTGCTGCTCACATGCCAGCTGGATCTTCAATTGCTGCAGCTCGGTCAACCTCCCCCCGAGGGTGATAGAAAGCTCTTCTGCAGTTCTTCTCAGGGATTGGAGTTCGCTGGAATCCCGAGAGGAAGCGAGCTGAGCCCTGCCAGCCAGCTACCCTTGAAGGCGAGCAACCTCGTCGGTCGCCATCCGGAGCCTCCCCTTGTATTCGTCCACCTGCTTGCGCCAGCCAGCCTGGTACGCATCGTAGCTCGCCTCGGCATCCTAGAGCTGCTGCTGGAGGTCAGAGACCTTCTTCGACCACTCCCGATCACTGTCGGCCCGAGTCAAAAGTCGGGATGAACTTCCCTCCAGCTGGCCAATCCTCTCCCGGGCAGCCGACAGCTCCACCCTAAGGGAACTGATTTTGGCGGTTTGAGCCCAAATTTGATCGCTGGCACGCTTCTTGTGTTCCTCAAGCTCCTTCTCAAAGTACGCCTTCCTCCGACTATACTCCATGATCCCCTTCACGTGGAGATTTCGAAAGTAGGTGGCCTCCGCAATGGCTTCGGAATGACTCTCCCTCAACCTGCGAAGCTTACCTTCCGTCTTCTTCGACCTTTTTGTTAAATGGAAGACTTCCTTCTTCAGCCGCTGGATTGTAGACTTCAGCGGAATCCCCTGAGGCAAGGGAAGCACTTCGGTGGGGTGCTGCCATCGGGAGGTCAACGCGTTAAAACACAGCTCATTACAAAGAAGAAGAAAGAAAGAAAGAAAAAGAAGAGAAGAAAAGTCCCCCAAAAGGAGGAGACCAATTTTATTGAATGAACATTTCTTGAAGATAAAAGAAAGAAGAAAAATGGTAATAAAGGAAGAATACAAAGTTAAAGGTCTTGGACCTCTGGATCAACGAGGGGACTCGACACCTCTGGGGGGTGGACCACAACGGCTGCAACGACGGTGGAGGGTCCGGCTTCATCCTCGGATGCCTCATCCAAGAAGCTGAGGTCGAGCTCGAAAAATTTCATGACCATCTTCTCCTGGTAGAGCTCGAACCCTTTATTGAATGCGGCTTGGCCGAACTCAACCTTCAACTTCTTCATTTTGGTGGAAGTCTTGAACTCCTCCACCGCTTGACTCCTGGCCTCCGAGACCAGGGTCGGGATCTGTTCCGCCATGTTGGCAACCTCGGCCTCTGCCCTCCTCACCATCTCCTCCTGGTCGGCCTTCTATTCCATCGAGGTCTGTCTCTCTCTCTCAAGCGCCTCTCGAAGACCGGCCACCTCGAGGGCCATTTCCTTAAGGTGGGCAGCCTCGGCCTGCTGACCTTCCACCGCCTTGTTTATCGTCTCGATGTTGGTGAGAAGTTGATGCCCGAGTTGCAAGGGCAACAGGAGAGTCAGAATGGGAGCTGGGAAGTTAATTAAATGAAGAAGTGAAAGGAAAAAGGAGGACGAATCTACTTACCTCGAGGAAGGCCCCCAGCGAGTCCCAGACTCGTTGTGAGGATCGACGCAGACGATCCTCTGGATGACTTCGGGCAGTGAGCACCCGTCTACCAGCTTTTTTATTAGATCTCTGTCACTAAAGGATCATCCCCCTGCTCCTCTTCAGAGCCGCGGGACTCTTCAGTGGCAGCCCGGTGACTACTGACCCTGCGGGCCAAGGTCTTCCTCCTCTTCCTCCTCTCACCCCCTGGCACCTCCTCAAGACGGGTCTCTGAAGCGGGGACCTCGGTAGGAGAACTCAAACCCCTCGGGGAAGCCCGGGCGGTGGGACGCTCAGTGTCTAGAAGGATGTCGGTGGCTGAGGTCGCTCGGGCGGGCGCGGCCGAACTCGTCCCCTCCGCTCTGGCCCTCTTTGCCAGCCCGGAGGCCACGGCGCCCTTTCTTTTGAGAGCCTTCAGGCCCCTGGCAAGCATCTGTCCTTCTTCGATGTCCATGCCTAAAAAAAAAAAAAGAGAAAGAGAAAAAAAAGGAAGGCATGAAAAAGAAGAAAAAAAAAGAAAAAAGAAAAAAAAAGGAGAGATGAAATACTGGCGGGATCCAGGGGGCTCAGACTGACGTTGAACAGAAGCTGCTCCTTCAGAAGGTTGGGGAGAGAAAGAGTTGGATATTTGAAGAGTTTCTGGGAGGCTTGATGGTCGTCTCCCCCCAGGTTGGGCGCCCGACGGATGGAGTCCCTCAGGGAGCCCCAAGGGGGCAACTCTAGCCTCAAGGTCGGGCACCGAACATAAAGAAACTTTCCCTTCCAGTTATGGATAGAAGAAGGGCCACCCTTCAGTGACCCCTTCCTACCGAACTGAGGGGAGAAATACCACCAATCCTTCACCGTGGGATGACGCTTGAAGGTGTAGAAGTATCTAAACAAGGAAAGGGTGGGCTGGACTTTGACTACATGACAAAGAGAGAGGAACCCTATCAAAAATCTAAAAGAGTTCGATGCAATTGAAGCCAGAGAAATATCCAGAAACTAAAAAG